>NC_059358.1:40572593-40875093 GCF_019703515.2 Myxocyprinus asiaticus
TCCTGAAGGTGTGACACTCCACAAAATAAACTCCAGCCACTAGGCAGAACCAGCAAAAAAATAAAGAAAGAAAGAAAGAAAGAAAAGAAAAAAAAGGAGGCGCAGATTTCTCAAACAGTCAAGCGAATTTTCAATGAGCCGGTCCATTCGGCTGCAACATGAGTGCAAGCAAATTACTTCAATGACTTTGCAAGAAATACTTCACAAAACAAAATCCATCCAATAGACGGAATAAGCATAAGGAGTGTGTAGATTCATCCATAAAACTGTCCTGAAAGTGTGTTGCTTCTACAAAATAAACTCCAGCCGATAGGCGGACCAAGCACAAAGAGCATGTAGATTCATCCATAATACTGTCCTGAAGGTGTGTTGCTCTACAAAATTAACTGTGGAGCCAGCACAAAAAGAGCACGCAGATTCTTCAAACAGTCAAGCGAATGTTCATTAAGCCAGTCCACTCGGCTGCAACGTGAGCACAACAAGACGACCCACTCACTCCACTGAATTTATGAAGGACATCGCTTGCTGTGGGCATGTAAATGTTTACATGCCCAATGTTTACAGTGCAAAAGCTACCTTCCATTGATGTAAAAGTTTCTTGCATTCCTTGAATCGATCACGTTTCTCTCTTGTTGAGTTCGCAAATTCTGGGAACAAGAAAATGCTGTGGTTCTTCCAAGAAAGCCTTCCTTTACTCCTTGCCTCGTGTAACAAGATCTTTATCGGATGATCTCAGAAATTTGGCCAGAATTGATCAGGGCCTGTCTCCCTCCGTGGATCGCTGAGCCGGAACCCTGTGAGCTCACTCAATTTCCAGCTTATGGCCTGCCATGTCGAGCAAACTCGGAAAGAGCCCATCCAGGAATTCCACCATGTCCTGTCCTTCCACTCCCTCTGGGACTCCCATGATACGGGCGTTATTCCACCGGCTACGGTTTTCCATGTCCTTCAACTTCTCCCAAACACGCTCCAAATCCACCTTGGTTGCTAGCGGATTAGCAGATAATTCCCTCTCTGTTGACTCCAGGTAATCGATCCGTTTCTTGACATCCCCCACTCTTGTAACCACATCAGTTAACTTCACTTCCATGGTGGTCATCGATCGTTGTATGACAGCAAGATTCTCCAAGTCAGCAACGACCTTTGTCAGCATTGCCGACATGTTCAGCATCTCCTGCTGCAAAATGTATCTATGGCAAGCATCTTACTTTTACAAATCAGTGCTTTTGTTTTATTTACATCAAGAAAACGGTTTATAAAATGTCATTTTGACAGAGTTGGCTCCTATAAAATGACATCTACTGAGTACCACGATAGAAAGAAAAACAGTGGGGTTTTGTAGTAGTGTTCTGACAATTTATCGTAAGTTTAACCCAGATCTCAAACCCAATTACTGTTGTGTAGCATGGAGAAAGAAAATATGGCAGTACTTTGTAAGGAGTCGAGGGAGGCGGATTACAGGTTATTCACATACTTCAGTCTTTTTATTGCATAATGAATAATAAAATATGTTCACAGTCGTTTCCTTTATTAAAATAAATTGCTGGATAGGAGGTTAGCAAACATTTGATGTGTGTATTGTAACGATTTGAAACTGTGTTTGTTGATTGGTTGGTGTGTGAGTAAAAGTTGTACAATATCATACAATTTCACCATATCATGCGAATTATTAAAAATGTTAATGAGACTGTGTCGTGTAAACCCCTTAATATAATAAAAGAAGTGTTTCAAGTAAAGGTGTAATTTTTACTGTGTGCCGTTATTTAGTAGTTTTTCACAGTAGTTTTCATGTTATGACTTAAGTGATTGGTGGCCACATATCTTATAAGAAATCCTCTTTACACTCAAGAATAAAGGTTCTTCAATGGTTCTTTGTACCATTATGTTCAGCAAGAACCCTCTTACTAATCATGTTTTTGCTGTTTGTACGGTTCTTTGGAGATTAAAAATGTTAGTGGCTGAGTTCATAATGGCATACTCTCATACTATATTTCTGCCATATCTTAATAATAGTAAGAGTAGTATTCTGAACTCAGCCAGGTTCTTCACATCTGCATACTTGCCAGTACTTTGATGGTTAATACTTTAAAGGAATATTCCAGGTTCAATACAGGTTTGGCTCAATCATCAGCATTTGTGGAATAATGTTGATTACCACAAAAATTAATTTAGACTTGTCCCTCCTTTTGTTAAAAAAAGCAAAAATCTGGGTTACAGTGAGGCACTTACAATGGAAGTGAATGGGGGCCAATCCATAAATGTTAAAATACACATTGCTGCAAAAGTATAGCCACAAGACATAAACAGTATGTGTGCTAGCATGATTGTTGTGTGATAAAATCACTTACTAACCGTTTCAGTGTAAAGTTATAGCCAATTTTACAACTTTGTTGCTATGATGACTCAACACTGCAAACCATAAAAAGACCATAAAAACTATTATTTAAACAAATTTACAGCTCAAATAATATATGAGTTTTAACAGAAGAATTAAGATGCTTTTATAAACTTATAAGCTTCACATTTCTGCCTTTAAACCCTCCAAAAACTGGCCCCATTCACTTCCATTGTAAGTGCCTCACTATAACCTCAATATTTCCTTTTTTTATTTTAAAGAAAAGGAGGGACGAGTTTTTTTTTATATATATATATATATATATATATATATATATATGCTAATCAACATAATGCCTAAAATGCTGTTGATTCAGCTTAACTTGAATTGAACCTGGAATATTCTTTTAATTTAATGTGCACATGTTTATGGGTAGACGATAAAGTGGACATTAAATTTTTTTTCAACATCAATATTTTAGATGAAATATATAGGCCTATAGAATATACAGTGGCCACAAAAAGTATTTTATCACTTTCTGGTGTGGAGTATTTAACATTAGAGGAACACACTCTTTGTTAATGTGATGAACTACACCTGTGGTTACTCTGAAACCTGCCAACTTGAGGGGAACTGACTTCCACTAAAACTAACCAACATCATAATAAATATATTGTTTGAAAGAGGAAAGAAGGCTATAGATATTTTTGAGAACAAGTTTAGAATTATTTGTTTGACCAGATTGCTTTGATATTTTGCCATTAAATTCATGTTGCAATCTCATTAGTCCAGGCAATAACAATAAGGCAAAAATGATCTGATTAAGTTTGAATGGTTGTCAAGGATTGAGTATCTGAGTGGTGAATGTGGTGCAGTAATGAACTTAAAAAAACTTCAGGTCATTATTCAGCAGAGCCGCTATTCAGAGGCCAGTCCCGTTATCTCATTGACATGCAGTCCCAGTGAGAGACAGAGATAGAGAAAGCAACAAGACATTGTCCAGGACAGAGAGAGCGATTGAGGCGCACGGGCAGTGTATGTATAGCGTGTGAATCGACATTTTCAGCGGAATAAAGATTTCAAGTTTGGAGGAATGAGTGTAATCGGGAGAACAATGAGGAACGGCACTGAACGGCACCGAGTATGATCTGACCTGGATTCGGGTGAGGAGTTTGGGAAAGATAGGGTGAGGGGGGTGAGGGCTGATGAGGGATTTACTGCATTGCTGGGTCAAACAAACTACCCCCACCACTGAAGGGAAAAGTAGTAAAAGGAAAAGTGCAGCGACTGAGAAGAAGAAGAAAAAAAAAACAGATCAGACAACGCGGCGAGGAAACGATGGACATAGAAAAGGTAGGAATTCCTCCACATATGGAAATAATTAGTTTACTCATTTAAACTAATAATTAATATGATAAAGGACGCCCAGCTCAACAAGTGTCCTCTTGTTTTGATATATAAATAACTTGATGGACGTGATTATTACATTACATATATATTACATTCCTTGAACCTTCAAGTTGTAAATGAGGTAACTGATTAATTATTGCATTGATGAGTGACAGTAGAAGTCTCTCTGCTAAACGTGTTAGAATGACATGCAGGCATTGGGTATACAGATATAAGAAACATCCATCAGCATTATTTTTCTAATGTATTTATCAGAACAAGAGGACACTTGTTGAGCTGGGCAGATGATCATATACTACAATTATGATCTCTCTAATCAGTATAATCAAATTTGTGATTTTTTCAAGAGAGCTGTTGCATTAGAGTTTGACGAATCTTATTAACTGAACTTTGAAATTTGTTAAATTGTCATTATAATTGATTTTGCTGTGAAAATATTCCAGACAAAATCATAAAAATAATCTTACATTTTTAATACAGTAGATAAATATAATCCGTTTTATTATGGTGTATTTCTATGTTCAGTAGTGACACATTTTGAGAGAGGAACATTTTTTTTATTTTTTTTTATTCAGAAAATACAATATGAAAACTGTCTTGTTCTTTTACTTGATATGTGTATCTAAGATATGATGGGCTACTATATATATATATATATATATATATATATATATATATATATATATATATATATATATATATATATATTTAAGCAATATCACAAGAGCAAGAGTGCGATATGGCCCTACATCAGCACTGCTGTGATTCGGCCGCAGGACGAGTGCTGTAGATAATCACAGCAGTGCTGATGTAGGGCCATTTAGCACGATTGCGAGTGTGATATTCTTATATACAACAGTTCAATGAACAAGTAAATAAAAAATTAGGAAAAACTGAGTACGGTCACAAAAAACGCATTTGTGCATGGAACTACTTTCTTACACGACGGATCAGTTCTGCCATTTTTTTGTTCAAACCAAATGATGCATCCAAGCCTCTCAAAAACATAACTTCAGAACTACTAGTGTCACATCTTGGGCTGTTTCTAACATGTTATTGGAGAAACAAGGATGTGTGTGTGTATGTGTGTGTGTGTTAGTGAGTGAGAGAGAGAGAGAGAGAGAGAGAGAGAGAGAGAGAGAGAGAGCGTGTGCGATCACCTATTGATGATGCTGTAGTCTGTTAGTAAACTTTCTAAAGATAATGTCATTTTGGTGAAATGCATCCTATATTCTCAGTGGAAAAATAGCCGTCCAAGCGGGGCTATTCCTCTCTATTTTGCGGTAGCCAGTGTGCAAGAGCCTTTCACTATAGAAACCGCAATCTCCTTCGCCATTTTGAACAGTATGTATGCAATGTGGAAAGTCCAGTAAGAGGTAAGCGCCTTGAGTTTGTGTAATTAATCAGTCTGTTTTGTCTTTCAGTTGTGATGAGTCTTAATGCTGAAGTTGTTAGTTTAAAGCCGTTTAAAGCTATTTCCTAGTTTTAGTAGTGTAGTAGTAATACAAGCGATCATGGAGCACTGTTGAATATAAACACTGAGTGATGCTGACTCGCTTCACGTCTTACACACAAAAATGGTCTTTTGCCTCCACCTGCTGGCTAAAATATGTAATGTCACAAAATTAAATGTAAAGAGACAGATGGCTCTTAACACATCTGCACTGCTCTTACACTTTAGTTTAGAATGACATGAACACAAGTGGAGTGATACACACAGTAAAGCATCGGAGTGCTGATGGTGTGAGACCATCAGTGCTCATAGAACATCTCTCGTCCAAACAGATTTGAGGACCAGAACTAACTGTTGTGTGTATATATATATATATATATATATATATATATATATATATATATATATATATATATATATATATATACATACAGTGAGATACAGTATATACTATATATAGGCCTATTTGGAAACGTTTTAAAATGTTTGTTTTTTCCCCAAAACTTTGTCCATATATACATACATATACTGTATATACTCTGAATTTGAACTAATTAGGTAGAATGCTCCATACATGGCAATACATGTAAAACACATATTTGAAATATTTGTTCGTATTTTTTTCACTGATAATTTTTTTTTACATACCTGTACATGTATGCAACATATATTTCAAAATATTACAAAAATGGCCGTTTGCATTTATGAACATATTTTCCCAAATACTAGTGGAATTTAAATATGCATATGCTAAAATATATTAACTAATATAATGTTCATATACAGCATGGCCACATGTCAGATTTCTGCATGGGGTTACATCAGTTCCCGTCAGGTAAACATTTGTCCTTTAAGTGATGGTTTACCCAAAAATAAACATTCATTTATTTACTCAGCATTCACATCATTTACTCAGCCTAATGTTGTTCCAAACCCATTTGACTTTCCCTTTTCAGTGAAACACAAAGGGCAAAATGATATCTTCAGTCACCATTTAATTTCATTGTATAGATAAAAAGATGCTATGAAAGTGAATGGTGACTGAGGCTGTAATTCTGACTAACATTTCCTTTTGTGTTCCAGACAAGAAAGAAAGAAAAAATGTCAGCATGAGGGCGAGTAAAAGATGACAGAATATTAATTTTGGGCAAACTATTCCTTGGCAACTGCACATGTGCATGTAAAAAAAGTGAACAAAATCAAGTGAAAACGCTGACGTAAATGTGTTCAAATCCTTGCTTCAAATCTAGTTAAAAATCGAACACATTGATGTCAACTCCACGTGACATTCTCTCAACGTTGATTTCAAACCTTAATGTAGAGTTTTAGATTGGTTTTGCAAGCAATGGTAGTGTGTGGGATTTTTCTTATTTATTTTATAAAAACCTGAATGAAGAACAAATTATAAAAAAACCCAAATAAACCACTTTTCCCTTGAAATTCAAACTAAAAAAACTAAATGAATGCATGCAATCATTGTCTCGGACATATCTGTTAACATTACTCTTTAAAGACCCCATTAAAATTGAAATGCACTCAACTCGTAAATACGATCATTCCAACATGACTTGATCACACCACTGGCTTCGAAGCCTCTACATATGTAAGTGTACTCCTAAAATACTAAATTGTATTTGATCAACCAAAATTTTAACAGATATGCACATTTTAAATTTACAGTCTCTTTGAAATTTCAATTTCTCTTCTGGAAAAATCTTGCACTCAGGGGCGCTAGCAAAGTCCCTTTCAGGTAGGTCAGTTCACTCGGCGGCCATCTTTGGAACACTCCCGGGCAGGCCGGGAAGCTATTTTCAATGTAAACAAGTGCCATAAAAGTGCAGCTCCTATATACTTGAATGGAGAAATACAGAAATCTCCAAAACAGTTAGTCAAGATTGTGATCAAAGAACATATTTGCAATCAGCAGTAAAATCTTACAACAATACAATCATAAACTGTGCTTCTTTAGCTCAGATTACGCAAAAAAAATTTTGTTGTTTTTTCAGGCTGGTTCAGCTAATGCGCATGCTACATCCATTGGCTGTTGGACATTCCAATTTCTCTAATTCATTTTATAGTTGTGGTCCATCTTTGCTAAACTGTCTCTGGTGCTAGTCACCTGCCTCTGACTAGCAATAGCATGTAGCAAATCATGGTTCTGGGCTGTGATGTAAACAAAGGCTTTTGGCTTTTTAAAGGTGCGAATCCTTCAATATATCCTGTTTCAAGAGAACATTACAACAACACAAAAAAGAAAACTGCTCTCATCAAGCTATTTCATGGGGTCTTATTATCTAAAAATAAATAAATAACTGTTGTGAATTGTGGATAAATCAATGGATGCAATCTGTAGGTTTTCAGTGTGCTGTATATCACAAAAAAAAAAAAAGAAAGGAAAGAGAAGAGAAGAGGCAAGATGGATGTCATAAAATAAGAATGTTTTTCAGGGTCTCACTGTATCACTTCATTTGGGTCAAATTCTTCCTCCTAATCCTTCTCCAGTAACACACACATGAGACCGATGGCCTAGTGTAAACACTGCCCATTAGAGATGAAGCTTTATGTGGTGGGTAAACCTGACTGGATTGTTTATTCTGGATCTTTCCACATTGTAGCAGCGCTAGATTTGTGTTTATTCAGTGGGTTGACTCTTGTGCTTGGGAAACACTGTTCTCCTTCAGGGCATTGTGACATTGTGACTCAATTTCATGAACTTAAGACATGCAATAACAATGTCTTATTATGGCTTGGCCCAAACTCTGACTATGAAATTATTATACAGGCTCACACAAACAGGGGTGGCCTTGGAGTCCTTATTTTGATATGTTATGCCACATTACCAATATTATGATGTTTACTCATTAACAAATTCAGCAGTGCAGCACAAGCTCAATAACTGAATTGTCTGTAGGCTTCTAATGAGCAATGATGTGAAACATATGGCTTAGAGGAACACCACCTGTCTAATAAAGAAGTTCATCACATTCCTGTCCTGCTAGAGCTGCCCTGTTTAATGGTAATTATTGTTAATGTGAAAAAGAAATATCTAGAACAAACAACAGCTTTGCCTTCATGAAAACACTTCCCATGCTCATGCACGGGATCACCGGCTGCTAGTGCTTAAACATTGTCAGTACTTGGTTGCACTACTGAGTATTACTGTCTCAGTAAAATGGCTTTTGGTAACATGTTCTATGTGTTGCAGGTTATTTTTATAAACCTTGTTGTGGGACAACAAATGTTATATATTTACCTTGTATCTAAACAGTGCCACAATAATGAAAAATGAAATTGCATTTTATCCAGCTTATGGGAGTTTTTGAGTCAAAGAAACTCAGAATGTGAATTACTTTGCATCTACATAAAAACATATGTTAAACCAACAATATTCCTCCAAATTTTGTCCCAACAGCCTAACAGAGCTGTCTGAACGAACAATTTCATATTAGACAATGTTGCTGATTTGCGAGTTCCCAGTTTGCACTGCAGCATGGATAAATTATGTTGTTAGTGTTACAGGATAATTTTTTGTAGTTTGCTGACTTTATATATGCTGTTATTGTTGTTTTTTGTTGCCACTGTTAGTTAATTGTTGTGTGGTGATGTTAGGAGCTCATTTTTAACTTAATGAGTTTTGTTGATTTTCACCATTACTGAGGTTTGTGTGTTAAGGGTTGAGGTCTATTGCAGTGGTTCCCAACCTTTTTTACTTGAATGTATTTAATGTATAAGCCTATACTAAATATATACTGTATATGTATATTAGTATATATACAGCATGTCCTTTTCAGAAATTTGAATTAAATCCACACATTTAAAGAACCAAATATACTATAAAAAAGTCACTATTAGAAGATCTTGTATATGCTATATCATGTATTGAGCGACATACTAAGAATGGGCCCTAGGTCAAGACTCATGTCAATAGAGTGAAAGAGTGCCCGCTGACATTTTCAGCCATCTATTTTTCCCATTTATTTTTTTTTTGCTTTTCATAAAATCCATAATAAAAGTGTTTTAAGCCATGAACCAAATCAACTAGCTCCGAGGTGAATCACAACATTACAAACGTTGCTCCTGGGCACATTTTGCGGGCTTTGTTGGCAGCGGTTCTCCGATTGGTCAATCTTTCACTGCTGGATCATGGGTAATGGAGTTGTTAACCAGGAATTCCGCAATCAAAAATGATTTTTAAACAATGAATTTGAAATAACGTGGACTGATGGCTTCAACAGAAGCATATACCATAGATGAACAACCTCGGCGCTCACAGTAGGTCTGCCTTTAAAGTTATCGGCAAAAAAACAATTAGTCTATGGAAACCAGTTAGCAAAGCAATGTATAACGCGACAGTCCCATAGACATTCTATAGGTCATTACTCATTAATGAACTGACCGCCTGTTCGCTAATCTTCAACATGTTTTACACTAAACAATCCTTTTGGAATAAACTATGTGTGGAGTTTATTATGATATAATTGCTGTTTTATAAGAGAAGACATGGAACAGTTTCCAACAGGTAAGTATCATTTTACTGCTCTCCCCATTCATTTGTATGGTATCCACAAACAGTGACTTACTGTCATAACACGCTAGTTTACAGTTACGCTCTCTCCTATGGTAAAAACGCGGAGGTTGTTATCTCAGTATAGAAGATCTCTGGCTCTGTTGCCTTCAAGTAAAGCCTGGTTTACTGGACACGTCCCCTTGTCCGCTAGGGTTCACGTGCACAAAGTGACGTCATCGTGGTGGTTGCTTGGCCTTTGCAAAACTTAGACAATTTTTGTTACTTTTTGTGCAGCGCACATTGAGTGCTCCTATCCCATTGGACGAATTCGAGGAAAGGAGCAGGGCACATGCACCTGCACTTGTCAGCCAGCGTAAAACTACTGCGAACTGTATTAAAGGGAAAATGTTTTCATTGTAAAATTACCTGTTGCAGCTCCTCAGTTGTTCTTGTTTAGAAAGACAAGTAAGCCATTACCTCTTGCACACTGAATAAATAGGTCTAAATAATACATTAAAGTTTGGATCGTATGTAATTGAACAGCTCTTTTTTATTTTATACTGTATAAAATAAAAGCATTTTTATTAATATGTGTTTAAATATGATTGGAGTTCAGACAATTATTTTAAATGTAAAAGTCATCCTCTTGACTAATCTGTAAATATAAAACACTACTATCTTAACTGTTAATGTGAATGCTTGAGTTTAGCCATGGATAGACAGACCACTGGTTCTTAAGTGTTTTATTTTTGTTAACCTCTTGCACACAGTGCACCCGCAGAATGGTGCAGTTATGACATCTACCAGCAGGGGCTAACTAGTGTAGCTAACTAGCCAAACCAACTGGCGCTTTCAGTATTGTGGCATTGGTTTCAAGATGCCTCTTTCTTGTGTTAGAACGACAATCCCCCTTTGTCGTGACAGGTGTGGAAGATCTTGACTGGCCTGCACAGAACCCTGACCTCAACCCAAACATCTTTGGCATAAATTGGGCCAATGACTGCGAGCTTGGCCTAATCACACAATCACACAATGCCTGACCTCCATAATGCTTTTGTGGCTGAATAGAAACCCATTTTTAAAATCCCTTCAGCAATTTTCTAACATCTAGTGTTAAGCATTCCTCTGAAGTAGAGCTGCACAATTTACCATATTTAAACTGTGACCACGGTTTCTGCCTCACACACTTAATTAAGCATAATCTTCTGCAGGATTAGTGAGCTAGTAAGCAAATTAGCAGCCAGTTTACAAAAAAAAAAAAAGGCATTGTTCATTCTCATTATGGGCACAATCTACTGATGATAGACCAAATCACAAACTCTTTAGAAGTCAATTTTCACCTCAACTGACCTATCATGCTCTCTTCAGAAGTTTGTAACTGACCAGTCACTGTTTCACTTTCAAGCACGCTCTGAAATATATAGCTGCATATCGTATGGCTCATATGTGCGCTGCTCTGATCAGTCTGTAGCATGTTAAACATACTTGGAACACACATGAGACTCATGATATGGTGTTTTCAGCGGTCTCCAAGAAGTTCTTGGAACAGATGTGCTCAGATTTTTTTTGGTTTGTGCGGTTTGCAAATACTCACTAAACGCGATGCATTTAAAGCACTCCAAGTTTACTTTAATAGCAAATTTGCATAATTACAAATATGTATGGCCAACACAGGTCACTAAACAAATATAAAGTTGAGAGCTGATTAGAGCATTTCGCCATGTTTGGAATGAGGATCACAAAGCTGTTGCCAATTTAACACAGAAACTCAAAGGTCTTCCTTTAGTGGGGGCCTGGGTAGCTCAGTGGTTAAAATATGCTGTCTACCACCCCTGGAGTTTGCTAGCTTGCTAGTTCGAATCCCAGGGCGTGATGAGTGACTCCAGCCAGGTCTCCTAAGTAACCAAATTGGCCCGGTTGCTAGGGAGGGTAGAGTCACATGGGGTAAAATCCTCTTGGTTGCTATAATGTGGTTTGTTCTCGATGGGGCGCATTGTGAGTTGAGTGTGGTTGCCACAGTGGACAGCGTGAAGCCAACACACTCAGCAAGCCACATAATAAGATGCGTGGGTTGACGGTCTCAGATGCAGAGGCAACTGGGATTTGTCCTCTGCCACCCGGACTGAGGCAAATCACTACATGACCACGAGGACTTAAAAGCACATTGGGAATTGGCCATTCCAAATTGGGAGAAAAACCTTTAGTTTTTCCTGCCAAAATGAAGGCTCGAAAACGCATAGCAATGCTGCGTCAATGCAAGTTATGAAATTATTACAGAAACATATTCATATTTTATATATTAATAATAATAGTAATAATAATGATACTTGTATTACAATAATACAGTTTAATACTTAAGTTCACTGGATTAAAAAAAACAAAAACATGAAAAGCTGAAACACAAAGTTCCTCTGTATTTCACTGTTTTTAAACACAGTGAAACCATGTTTTTGTTTTTTGGGGGGCTTACATGAAAGTGCAATAAATCTGTTGAAGTGTTAAAAGAAATCTCAAATGAGAGAATAATTGTGATTAACAATTGTGATTATAATTTTGAGCAAAATAATCGTTATCATTTTAACAACTATTCTGAAGCCTACTTAAAACAGTGGTGGTTAATATAGCTGCAACTCCATATTAATGCCAGTGTTGTAGAGTAAGATATGAACACGATAATAGGAGTAAAATAGGATACAATACAATAATTGTATGTGTTTTAGACAGTTCAATTGATGTTATTATAGCAACGCTATTGTAATCACAAATCTGACTGAAGTGGACTTGCAACTAGTTAACTTTACTGAAATGGTTACTTTCAATAAGTTTGCTCAAATTCAAAATGATATTCAACTTTTGCAGGCTTACATTTAACAACTTATTTATATGTGAAAATACTTGTTCTCAAATACAAGCACATAGAGGGTATGTAGCCAGATTTGAAAGCAGTTCTATTGCGCTGCAGTGTACGTGTCAGCTGTAAATTTAAATTTGATCAATTTCGACTTGCAATTCCTTCTTAGGACCGCATGAAAAGGCTTTACATGTGCAGTTTTCTTTCTTCTGTTAATATATATCCTATTGAAACAGGAAATTGGGGTGGGATATTTCAAAGGGCTCATGTGCAAACAAATTTTTGCAAAAAATTTAGGTACAGTAACATGTTTTTATGAGATCAGGTTGCAATAATTATTGTCAGTGTTCTGTTCTGTATACAGATCTGTATGCCTTCCTTTCATTCTCACGCGGTCTTTCTTGTTCTTATGCTCATATTCTGTAGTGGTGTGTGCTGTGACTTCCTAAAGTGTAAAAGTGAGGTTTACTCTGGAACTGAAGCTGGAACAATGTCACGTTCAGATGAGGTCAACAAGATGACAGAAAATGTCTATAAGGTATGTGTACTTATCCGCTGCAGAGTGACATCTCATCTAATAGATGCACAGACTATTTTTCCACTATTCCTCCTCATTTATCACTCCATCCTGTTATGAAAGCAAAAATGTGCATGTGAGGATTTATTCATTTATCCATTCATTTTGGGAATATAATTACCTATTAATTTGTTAATCGTTATGTCATGATTTACTGTTGATTCTGTGTTCAGGGTATTCTGGACCAGTTTAACCCCAGTTTGAAGAACTTTGTCACTATGGGGAAACACTATGAAAAAGCCTTGACAGGTCAGACATCATTATTTAAAGTTTAGTCATATTATGAGGGGTACAATTTTCCTTGGTAAAAGACCTTATTTTACTATTAAAATATACTGAAAGTTTCAGAACTAAACTCCTTAGTCCAAAAAGAGTGTTTATTGAATTTATTTCTAAAGTCAGAGATCTGAAACATTGACATATGACATTACAAAATAATGATACTTATTCGGTGAAGAATAGATGCTATTATTCTTGAAGAAAAGTTCACCCAAACATGGAAATTCTGTCATAATTTACTCACCCTCATGTTGTTCCAAAACTATAACTTTTTCTTCCGCGGAACACCAGAGAGTGTTCCATCTTTACAATACAGTGGCAATGTATAGTGATTCAGTGTGATGTCTGTGGAGAGCAAGGCTGAGAGAGTGCGGTAAGGCTTGGCACCTGTGGGAAATCACCTCTAACAGCTGTTTCATGTCTGTGTTTTGTTAAGTTTATTTTTAGAAAGATCTCTGATTATTTCAGTCTGATCTTAACAGCTGGAGCAGCACATTTTAGCATGGACTGTTTGGTGAATCTTTGCTTTGCAAAGAGCCTTTTATTGAAGGGGCAGTCAAAACAATATTTGACCCAACAGCAATCTCACAGCATTTCTAAAAGGCAACGCAGTGCAAAATAACCAGTAGAAAAGGTTGAATATGGTAGAAAATGGTCATGAAATGAACTAAAAAACTAAATTATGACAAATAAAATATATATATATATATATAGGTGTGCAATTATTTTCCAGTAAACGTACGGCTATGAAGTAGTTCCAGGTCTTGACCGCATAATGGTTCCATATTACTTCGCCAAATTATTTAAGTTATTTCAAAGAACCCTACAGGCTCTAAAATAAAATTCCACAAGAACTCTCTGGACTTTCATGTATGTTCATCAACATGCCTGCCAAAGAACAATGATGTATTTTGTAATGCACAAACTGCTCTAACATGCCACCTGTCTCTCTCTCTCATTTGCTCTACAGGGGTAACAGTAGCAGCGAAGGGATACTTTAACGCACTGGTCAAACTAGGAGAGCTGGCCAGTGACAGCCAGGGCTCAAAGGAGCTGGGTAAGAGAGTGATGTGTCAGTGCCGGAAATGAAAGTGTAAAAACAAGTGACTACAGCAGAAGAAAATGAAGAGGCAAGCCCGAACAATAAAATGTAGATGAAGAAACCGAGGGAATGCGAGAGAGGGGAAAAGAGAGAGAGGTCTTTGTTGAAAGATTAACAACACCACATGATCTCATTGTATGGCTGAAAACAGCGGGGGTGGAGGAGAGAGAGGGAGGGTGGAGGGCAGAGAAGGAGAGGGAGAGATGCCAAGCTCCACACACACAGTTGCCCATTGGGGGATAAAGAGAGCCAACATCCACTGCTCAGCACAGTGGAACCACAAACAAAACTTTCATCATCAGTGAAACTCAAGAATGAGCAGACAATGGCATGGTTATCACATTCGCAAAATGAATACATTGTTGTCTTTAACTCTGCTCTGCCAGCCAAGGCAGGTTTTTCTTTTTTTTTTCACATTTTCCTTAATTCACAAAGTTCAACACACCTACCTATCTTTTGGTATGAGAAACATGTGTGCCAACATCAATAGTACCATTGAAATATTTACATTGAGAAACACTAGATCAGGTTTTTTTTACTCAAATTTACATTATGTTGGATTGACAGAATAAGTACTGTTATTCTACAGACTTGGTTTTGGGTTTTCCCAAAATCCCTAAACTAAGACCAAAATGATGAATTATCAGTTGTAAATTATCAAGCTACATCCATCAAACTTGGCACAGACCTTCAGACTGTTCTGATCGGAATTGCGGTTTTCACACAGCGGATGATGAAACCTCTGAAAAAACCATTGACTACATTGACAGAATCCATCCATCCATCCATCCATCTGATTGTCTTACTGTTATGTCTGTATATCCCTCAAACTTCAAACTTTATTAAAACAGACAAGGGTTTGTCAAGCCAACATCAAAGTTTGTCCCTTACAAGCTGGTCATCATATTTTGGGGTCCTTGGCATCAAAAAGTTTGAAAACCCCTGCACTAGATCAAAATATTAAAAGTCATTATCAATGTTTCAGGTGATACGTTATTCCAGATGGCAGAGGTTCATCGGCAGATCCAGGTCCAACTCGAGGATGTGGTGAGTATAAGAAAAAAAGTGTTTGAGTGTTTGTGTATGAGAGAGAATGTGCATGTCATTGTCATTCATGACACATTATATTACATATTGTTTTCAGAATTACAGCACATAACCGTTATATTTTGACAAATTAATCTACTACTGTATGTTCAGTTTTTCACATTCTTAGCACACACTTTCTTCTTAGACATGTTTAAGAATGTGGATGTATTTTAAGTGATAATTCCTTTAGTAGCCAGCTCAGAGAACAAGTTATTAAAAGCAAAACCTCAATGTGCCAACTGGATAACTAGCTATTCAATTTAGGTGCTAGATACAACAAACGACATTTAGTACTAAAAGGAAATCATAAAGTGCCAATAGGAACTTTTTACTAAATCAATATATGTACTTTGAATGCAACTCAATTTGCATGAAGTATGTGAGATTAAATAAGTTTAGTAAATTATTAGTTTACATTATCCATGTCTCCATAATCACTGTTTGTCTGGTTGAATCTTGAGTTGTCTGTCTATTTATCCAGCGGGATTTCATTCGTATTAGTAGGTATTTGTACGTAAAGTGTACATGTTTGGATAGACACTGAAACACAATATAAATGCACAGTATTGACAACTTCTCAAATGTAAACATCATTACAGTGTGAGCAGAGGTGTAAAGTAATTGATTAATTATACTTCATTACTATACTTAAGTATTATTTTGGGGGATTTGTACTTTACATGAGTGCAATTTAAACAGAATACTTATACTTTTACTTTTATACTAATTACATTTCCAAAGAGAAAAGTGTACTTTTTTACTCCTTACAATTTTATTTAGACTTGAAAATTACTTGCTACATTTTTGCAGATCATTTTCTATTGTCTTACTAGACAAACTAATTGAACTGCGCTCTTGCTCTATTTAATTTAAATGTTATTTATTCCACCAAATAAATCCATTTAATGTACAATGTAACAGGCCACAAAATCCTCTCTTTCACAATCTCCGCTCTCTCTTGATTTCATCCTAGCTAGGAAAAAAGTTACTTTTTTAATACATAAGTACAGTTTAATGTGAATACTTTTTTACTTTCACTTGGACTTTTAATTGAGTAAAATCTTCACTGAATTCAAACAGTACTTTCACATAAGTAATTTCTGAGTACTTTTGAGTGAAAGAACAAATCAATACGAATCCTCTGAAGACAGGTTCGAAAAGCAGGAACTTTTGTGAGGGTACAACCGCAAATGACGAGTTCTATTCTCAGACACAATCCCATAGCAAGACTCTCATTTATGAGTAAATGACAATGCATTAAACATATTTAATTAATATAATTCACAGGGCTGTCAGGTGATTATGTTTTTAATAGAATTAATTACATGATATGCTGATTAATTAATCGCAATTAATCGCAATTAATTGCATATATTCAATATTTGTTGAGAAAGGCCCCCAAATAAAAATAATTCAATATGTAATAAATGATTATAAATAATCATATTTAATAATAATAATTATAATGAATCCAATAAATGTATTAATTCAGATAATTAAAATATATTACATTTTTGTGGGAGACAAGTAAAGCATTGATAAGACAGTAGCGTAAGACGGACGCTCTTGAAGCGTTTCACTTTGGTTGCGTTGCATCAAATACACAGCGTTTTTAGGTCGCTATGTGAAGTTAAACATAGTTTGAAATTTAGAAAAACATGTCTCGAGATCCATGAATTCAGAGTTGTGCTCTTTCCAGCTTTGTTTTTGAATGCAAGAACATGTCCTCATCTTGTGCTGTCTGCTGTCAGTAAGTGTTGTTTGTTGCCTGTTCAGCTGGATTTACTGTTACTGTTACTGCCCCTGCTGAAAAGGTGGCAATTCAAGCTTTAATTGCTTCATAGTAGAAATATTTCTTATTTTAGTTTGGGGGCATAATTAATTGCATTAATGTTCTTAACGCATTCTTTTTTATATAATTTATCACTCTGAATTAACATGTTAAATTGACAGACCTAATTATTTATTATGAATCCAATAAAATTATGTAGAAGGGTTTGTTTTAGATGCTATCAATACGTTGATATTGTGCATTTCAGTGTCTATCTAAATGTATTAAAATGTGCTACAAGCACACATTACACAGATCACACATTGATCTGTTTGTCTGTCTGCAGCTGAAGCTGTTCCATTCAGAACTGCTGTCTCAACTGGAACAGAAACTGGAGTTGGACATCAAATATCTCACAGTGAGTGTAAACTATTGCTCCACGATTAAATGCTTTTGTCCATAAGGAGTCAGCTACCAACATCACACTCTGTACTAAAACGTCTTAAATTGTTGTAATAGTATACATGCATTTACTAAAAAAGGAGATGGAAACCCCATTGGATTGCATCGAGATACGAGTCTTATTACGTGTTTTGTATTATTAATGCATCTGACTTAACTCAAATGGACAAATGAATTCAAAGTGTTTGTCATGTTAAACCCTTAAAAGTAAATTTAGTAGTTTGTTAAATAATCAGACTGTTAATTCAAAAAGTATTTTATGCAAAAATACTTTTTCAAATTGGTTTACACATCACTTGGAAACAATTATATACATGTGATCTGTAACTCACTCTTAATTTCTCAAGATTTTACATTTGTGAGTACAATGTTTTTTGTGTTTTTTTTTTTTTGTCTACAAGATTAAGATGAACTTTTGACTGGTAGTGTATATGAAATCTGTTTCCAGGCAACGCTGAAGAAGTACCAGAGTGAGAGGAAATCAAAGGTGGAGTCGATTGAGCGCTGCCAATCGCAACTCAAGAAGCTGCGAAGGAAGAGTCAAGCTAGTCGCCACCCAAACAAATACGGAGACAGAGAGATGCAGGTACTCTCCTTACAATACGCTGTTGCAAATCTTGATATTTTGAAGATCAGGATCTAAGTAGCCCAAGCTGAATATACAGTAATTAACTGAAACTGGAGTAATGGTTGTAGGTCAACAGCTAAGGGTCTGGGCCGGTATAAGTTGCAAGACTGATCCAATGAAACGTGACTTAAGTCTGCAGTAATTGCAGAGTTAATTTGATCGCACCTTTAAGCAAAGCACTTAACCCAAATTCACTCCAGGGTCATTTTTGCTACAATTAATGAACAGTAAGTCACTTTGGATTAAACATGTCTGCTAAATGACTGAGTATATTGTATTGCTTGCCAGCTCTGTGACTGCTGTGTTCATTACTGAAGTCTTAGTGGACACTGTCATGTACTCCCGGTCATTTGTAGTCTGTGTGACTCATAATGGTCAATTGAGCTGAGAATGCCGTTTGTGCCCTACATATAAAGCTGATTTGTGAGTTGAAGAGTTTTTTTATCCGTGTGTGAATGAGTGTTGTGTTGCATGTATTCTCCAGCACGTGTTGTTTCAGGAGTTAGTATATTGCTTGTGTACACTTAAGCTGTGCTGTCACGTGTGTTAATCAAAAGGGAACAGGTCAGGTAAAATGAGATTAAGCAGATATCTGGTCCAGCTGACTTGAGGGAAGAAAAAAGTAACATTGAAGGAGAGTGAGAGATAAAGAAAAACAGGACTATGGTAGTTGGAAAGAGGTTGAGGAAAGAAAAAGGTGAAAGGACTGAGATACTACAAGAAAATGTCACTTAAAGGGATAGTTTATCCAAAAATGTCAATTCTGTCATTATTTACTCACCCTCATGTTGTTTCAAACCTGTTTTCAAACATGACTCATGCTCTATATTCCAAGTCTTCTGAAGACAAACAGCGGCTTTGCGTGAGGAACAGACTGAAATTTAAGTAATTTTATTGAAAATCTCTCTGTAACAGTATGTGGAGTTGATGAGTCGTCGGCAGGGGGAGCTGGATACTCTGGTTGCCGTTGGTTACCGCTCTGCTCTGACAGAAGAGAGGAGGAGGTATTGCTTCCTGGTGGACCGTCAGTGTTCAGTCACCAAGATCCTCGTCAACTACCACTGCAAGGTAACAGGACAACTATGAGCCAACAATAGACTCTATGTATAGACACTTCCGCATTTTGTCAGAAGGGACGCACTTACATACAGTGCCACACCGAGGTGGTTGGTGGTGGGTAAGAGGCAGGAGAGGGGGGATTTCTTTTTACATGTTATTAACGGGAGTTTCTCCAGATGACATTGGACAATATCAATCACACATTTAGACATGGAGCTGTTGCTTCATCCTTTAACAGGAGAAGGGGTTTAACAACGTGTATTTTGAGTTACCGTATATCGACCACAATAAGGGTGAAAATTCACAAGCCATAGACCAACAGCACTGACTTAGCAAGGCCCCCTATTCTGACTGTATTATACATGTCATTATTTTGATTCATCTTGCTAGATCAGTGTTCCCAACCTTTTTTCAGTCATGTTAAAAGGACTTACTTTCAGTGGCAAACCTGAGCTTGAGATGATGTACACAGACCGACACGAAGCTCCACTTCCACCATTCTCAGACGTTCTCTGTACTTATTCTTGATGTATGTCAGGCTAGAAAAAACTCAGTCCGCACAAATAGGTTGTGGAGAAGGGTAGCAGAATTGCAATGGTGCTACTTGCAAAAGCTGGATATTCTTTCTCCGCAGTTATCCAAAAACTGTCCAAAGCCATGTCTTGAAATTAAATTTTTAAACTGCGATCTTCCCTTAGGTCTGTGAGTTGCTCTTGTACATGCAGTGGCATGTCTGTTGAGCTTTCCAGTCCCAATGAACTCCAAGGACCCAGTAAAACTGCACTCAACAAAAGTTAAAAACCTCTCTGCTTGGACTTTTAAATGCTGGGCGATAACGCCAGAGAGTTTGCTGTTTGAATGTGCACTGCACAAGGGAAATATATCAAGTTGGCCCTGTTCAACGAAAGAGAACCAAAGTGCAAGCTTAGACCTGAATCCTTGCAATTCGTCAGCTGAGGTGAGAAAATGTTTGTCTTTGCCTTGCATTTTTGCATTGAGGTCAGTGAGATGCTTAAAGATGTCAGGCAAGTAGGCGAGTTTTGAACATCATGTTGCATCTGAAATCAACTCAGCATATCCTGAATTTTCTCCAATAAGGAACGTTTTTAACTCTTCCCTCAGTTCGTAAAGTCATGCCAAAACCTTGCCGCATGATACCCATCGAACGGTCGTGTGTAATAATAGGGTCTGATGTTCTGCTCCCATTTCCTCACATAAAATCGTAAAAAGACGAGTCTATAATGGGTGCGCCTTGAAGTTAACTATGTCTACTGCTCTGTCCAATACATCGGAGAGTTCATGCGGGAGCGTATTTGCAACCAGTGCACTGGATCAGATTTTTTCCAAAACCACATTTTCAATATTTGAAGACATGTCATCGATTCGCTTGCTAATTGTATTGTTCAACAGGGGAACCTTTGATATTTTGTCAACTGCATAATATTGACAATGGCTTTGCATATTGGTAAGATAACCATCTCAGTGATTGTGTAGGGTTTCTTCAATTTAGACACTATTTCAGCCAGATGGTAGCTAGCCTTCAGTGCTTTCTCTGACACCTTTTTACACTTCATCATTACTTGCTCTTGTTTTTCATGTTGACTTTTTAATCGAATAAAATATTCTGCATCCTTACTTGCTAGTGACGCGTGATTTTTGTCAGATGCCTTTCTAGTTTGCTAGGAACCATTGCTTCATTCGACAGTTTGTTCCCACATACCAGACACAGAGGTAAAGGACATGACAGATACCTGATAGAGGTGAAGCCGTATGACAAGTAACTGTCGATGTACTGTCTCCTCTTCATTTTCTTGCTGCTGCTCTCAAATAACCGCTCTGGGCTGCTAAAAGTTGATAAAGTGGATGGCCCAGAAGTATCTGGAGCATTTCCTTTCAGAAATCATTCCATATTCGGGTGCGCTATCCATGTATTGTCACTAGTAGCTACCTAGGACTACGTAACTGACTTTTTTTATTTCAGAAGAATATGGTGCTTTACTGTATTCACATGCTTTGACTAGGGGAAAATGATAATAATTTACACAAAACATTTTTGTGTTCTCAGTGATGTCTTGTCACTCTGCGGATGGCGCTAAAACCTCAGCTGAGCAACGGACTGTCCCTAACTTAATATTTTAGTGTTTGTTTGTACTTGACATGAATTGCTTGTGTTGTTGTATTCCTCACTTGTAAATCACTATACAGTTGCTGGATGCCAATCACTGGACGACAGCTGTGCTCGGCCGTTCTGCGAGCCTCATATCGTACTGTATGTATTAAAACTTGTTTGAGCTCATTGGAGATAATTTTTTTACTTTTACTACATAATATCACATTTGTTGTGATTAATTGTTTTATTTTAGAAAGAAGAGTCATTTTCTGCAACTTTCGCTATGGCTGAGTACAATACTGGATGCTCGTTATAGCCCTTACATTTTACCGGAAATACGTAGGCTACATGCAGTGCATTACATTAGGATGAAAATAAGGTGCATTTTGAACTGTTCTGAGACCAGTGCAGACAGACAGCACATTGGAGGTTAAGTCATTCACTAAATAGGGAGCAAGGGAGCATCCTATAGCTTTCCTATGCAGCCAAGTGCATTCACTCTGAAAATCCGACCAAAAGTCAAGTCAAATCATTTTCATTTGTATAGTTTTTTATTTGTGCTTTTCCCAATATACATTGTTTCAAAGCAGCTTTATAGAAAATCAGCTGTAATGTCTGTAACATTTCAAAAACATGAATAGCCAACACCTCCTGGGCAAATAATAAACTATTTGATGAAAAAAAAAAGACTTTGAATTGCTTGGTGTTATTTAAAATTTCACAGCTTAGTCATGTTGTCCACATTTGTAGACATACATTTTTAGGCAAACTGTTTGCTGTAGATTTTTTTTTTTTTGCATGTTTATTAGGGGCTATAATTAATTAATTAATAATTTTCTTTATTTATCACACATTATACATATACAGTGAAATTCTTCTTTTCACACACCCCAGCTAGGCTCAGAGTGCAGGGTCAGCCATGATACAGTGCCCCTGGAGCAGATAAGGTCAAGGACCTTGCTCAAGGGCCCAACAGTGGCATCTCAGCAGTGCTGGGGCTTGAACCCCTGACCTTCTGATTAGTAACCCAGAGCCTTAACCGCTGAGCTACCACTGCCCGCAAACTACTTGTTACATGGATACATGGAAAATGCACACAGCAGTCGCGCTCGGGTCTCAGGAGGATAGCAATCACTTGAACTGTCTAAACAAGAATATTTTGTGTCTTAGGTGAGAGAGCTCTTGTCGCAGAAGCTGTCATCTTGGCAACAGTCATGCTCCCAGCCGACCAAACTACCAGAACGAGCCCTGAACCTGTTACGTCACACCGCCCCCCAGAGCTCTGGAGGAGCAGGACTTGCAGAGGTGCTGCGCAATGCTAAACTGGGAATCTCGCAAACTGGAGAACAAGTGAGGGGCTCCAATTTACACTGTATTCTAAGAACTGGTTTTACAGGCAGAGACTAGGTGTAAGGTAACTCTAAACATAATTTTAATGAAGAGGCACCATTTAGTGTTCAGACAAACACTCCAAATTAGTGTTTTATTTAAAAAGTGCACTCAAGAATTTTTTTTCCTCATTTATAAAGTTTTACTTCTAAAGAAATGAGTTGTAATTTTGAAACATATGAATAAAATCATGAGCACTCACATCATGAGATGAAGACTCTGGCCATATCAGTAACCTTATAAAAGCTGCTTTATTCTACATGGAGAGGGTCCCCTCATGGGGGCTGTCATGTTAGAATCACATGTTAGTAACCACCCTGATATTGGACACTTTTACTCATGAATTTAATGAATCATGACATTCTGTGGATAGTCTACAATGGCATCAGTCACTGAAAACTATTGCGTTTGAATGATGCTGCATCCACACCGTTAGATGTCAGTGTAAGTCCAAGATGACGTATTCAAAAGATTACTAAGTGCACCTTTAACTCTAGAACGCATATATAACCTTACCCCCATACAATACATATATATGTGGGTCGATAAAGACCCAGGTGAAATCTAGATGCTTATTCTTTTATTCTTTCTTTTCATGTTTTTTATATATTTTATTAAATTCTAAAGAGTTTTACACACATTGAAAATAAAGTAGGACTTTTGAGTGACAGTGTGAAAAGGCTATTTTACAGAAGTATTCACAATTTCCATTTTGATGGTAAAATAAAAATGTCTCAACAACCCTACCCACAAAAACACGTCGCTGATTCTTGAGATAAGGGACAAAACATGTTTTAAATCTTATTTTTTATTTTTTATACTTAATTAATTTGAAATGGATATATTTGTAGACAAAGGTCTCAGCTAACGAACTATGTAAGGGAACAGGTTTTTATTTTTTATTATTGCAGTCCATTATTTGCCATCTATTTTCCCTGAAATGAATAAAGGTATAAAAATGAATGTTTTCTTTTCCTCTTTCAGAGGCTGTCTGTACAGGAAGTCCCGCCTTTGTTAAATGGTGACAGTAGCAGCCGGTTGCAGCAGCAGCAGCAGCAGCAGCGGTCAGCCCAGTCTGAAAACCTCTTCCAGTCTCTCCCGGGCCTTTCACCCAGCACCACTCTTCACCAGAACACCCACTCCCAGCACTCTTCCCTCCAGTCAGCAGCAAGCGTGCCTGGTCTACAGTCTCCACCCTCTGTCAGCCACACCTCCCCATCTTCCCTCAGTTCTCTGCAGGGTCTCACCCCTCCTGTAACTGCCCCTCATAGCCCCCCATTGCCCCACAGTGCCCCTCTGTCCCGCGCCCTCACACCTGTGCCCTCCACACCCCTCCATGAAGTGGCCAACTCACCCACCACCTTTAATGTGCTGAAAGGAGCAGAGCTTTATGCTACCTCTACTCTACCGTTGCCAAGGAGACAGCCCAGCGAGATTAGGACAGGGTTCTTGGGTAAGTGATTGTTTGGTTTTGGCCAAATTTAAAGTCAGTTATTGAGTGAATCTCACAATTAAATGGCCAATCATATTTCACCACAAAATCAAAAGGAAAAAATAACTAGTTATTCTTTTTTTTTATTTTTTTTTATAAAGAACACTATTTTTAGGCCCATTAAGATTTTTTGCATTGTTAATTTTTCATGATAATTAAGCACATTTTCCCACAAAATATGTTCAGTTCTTATAATAATACATTAAATGACTTAATTTTAATGATTATATTTGTCATTTTGAACCTTTATGCTATTATTATTTCCTGTGGAATGAAAAAAGAGAATTTTTGAAGAGTCTTTAAGCAGCTCTTTTCCATTCAACAACAGTTCATAGTGACCACTGCTCTCAAGTGCCAAAATGGACAAAAAGTACTATGAAAGTATCATAAAAGTTGTCAAAACGTATGCACTATATTCAGACTGATATCACAGCGAAATCAGAAACAGTAGGTTGACTTTTCTTTAGGTACAATCGGTCTGTGTTTACTGAAATTTGAAACACTACCCCCAGTGGTGAAAGCAGTAAGTGTTGTTGGGCATATGGGCACCTGATAACTCAATTTTCCAGGTGAAATGTCCACAGAGGGGCACCAAAAGTGAGTTGTGAAATGAGTTTTTTTCAGCTGTACAGGCTGTAATACAGTGAAGAGGAATGTATGTTTTATAAACTGAAACCCCAACCCAAACCCCAAACTTAAACCTACCATCAGTGGAGTAAAAATGTAATTATTCAGTCAAAATCTTCCCCTCTGCTGCAGAGATATGACATTTTGGAGAAGGTTGGAGATCAGTAGCTATGTTTCCATCCAAGTTGCAAATTTAATTTATGAGAGAAACCATAATATCATAAAAATATAATGTGCAAATAAAGCCATTCCATCCCATGTGTTCAAAATAACAAAATCACTTCCGGATAAATTGTAGCCACTGTAACTCTTTTATTAATAAAATACTTGCATTTTATAACATGCAGACAAAACACTGTAAAGAACTTGTCTCATGTCTGGGAGAGGCAGCGCGCCACACAGTTCTGGGAGCACTATGTGTGTGCATTCTTCAATCCTTATTTCAGTAGTTTGCAAGTTAATGCAATCCTGCGTTAAGGATGCAGGATTGCCCAGGCTTGCTGTCCTGGGCGAAGGGCTCGAGACCCCCCCCGGACTTAGATTAGTTATTGATGAAATAGATAGGTGGGGATGGGGAGGTGGAGGGATGCTGGAAGGCTCGATGCCACGTAGAGGTAAGCAGCTGTTTATATATGCTTACTCTGGCAGTGTGATTGGTCGGATTAAAAGAACTTGCTCCTCCCAGACTTTGCTAATGAAACTCCATGTCTTTACCGTGCGGATCTATAAGCTATTTTTCAAAAGTGTCAATAAAACTGCTCTTCGACACAGTTTAAGTTTTTATTCAATTTATTTGCTCTACAAACTCTTTGCAGGCTTTAGATTTACTAGACAGGATAACCAGAGCAACATTTTATATGCAGAGATTGGCCCACTGGTTAGTCTAGATATGAACGAGTTATTCAGTTACATTACTTTTTATGCGCATATTGTATTCCTAATAAATTCAGTCGGAGTTTATTCCATCATAGTTTATGCGCATTTCTTCTTATCAAATAAAAAATGTATCCACCTCAAGCGAGAGTATACATTTTTGTGGTGATGTGGGCGTGGCCGTGTGACGTCCGTGGAGATCGAGGCCAAGAGAAGGAGAATGGTAAGGACTGATACCTGTGGGAAATTATCTCTGCAATGGGTCGGCCGCAGCCCAGAACAACGGGTGGCCGTGCTCACAAGCATCCGCTCGCAGACGTCTGCTCACGGATGCTTGTGAGCATGGCCACCCGTTTGCATTCGCTCAACAGCTCTGTGACACCTGCTGAAGGTGGCTGCTGGCTGAAGAACGCGATGCCAAGGAAGTGTTCGATCTGTTGGTACTGGAACAGTTCATCACTCCGCTACCGGAAAGGAACAGTGGAGTGCATCACTGGATGGGGCTGTCCAGCTGGCTGAGGACCATATGGCAGCGTATTCGTGGGCCAGAAAACCCTCTTCTCTCTCTCTCTTCCCTCCCCCTCCCCTTCCCCTCATCCTATTCCTGTTCACCGGAAACAGGCAATCCCTACCCCAAACCCGGTTCCCCGGTCCCATGGGCCGTTCATTCTGCCGGTCTCCCCTAACCCTCTCAGCTCTCCCCCACAGGCTGGTGAATCCGCTGCCGCAGGTGTGGCCGTGAAGTCTGGGCCGGTCTGCTGGAGCTGCGGAGAACCTGGGCATTTCCAGGACCGATGTCCACAATGGAGGTGGAGACATTGGTCCGGGTCCACGATGCACCACTGGCCACCCCCGATCGAGCAGGAGCATACCAGATGCCTGTGAGTATTAAGGGGGGTACATATCAAGCCTTGGTGGATTCAGGTTGTAATCAAACCTCCACTCACCAAAGCTTGGTTCAATCCGAGGTTTGAATACAAGCCAGTGGGTGAAGGTAAGGTGTGTGCATGGGGATATTCACGATTACCTCTTAGTGCCCATCACAATTTAATTCAAAGGGCAAAAGCAGAGAATAGAGGTGGCGATTACTCCCCGCTTCACCCATCCACTAATTTTGGGTACGAAATGGCCGGAATTTACAACTTTATTGAGGGGAATTTGTGTGGATGGGTCCTGTATCAAAGTGTATCGTGTGTGGGGGCGATTCACTGGCTGGGAAGGCGGTGCTGGGGCTGTCTACGTCAGCTCCACATTAGGATGACTCAAAGGAGTCCTCCGGCAACACCAAGAGCGCCATTGCGCCCCCTTCCATTGATCGAGGTCCCTTTCAAAAGAATTGGTATGGACCTCGTTGGGCCATTAGAACGGACGGCACACGGGCATCACTTTGTGTTGGTTCTGGTGGACTACACAACGCGATATCAGGAAGCAGTGCCTCTGCGCAACATTTTAGCACAAAGTGTTGCGGAGGCACTCTTCAGAATTATCTCCCGAGTGGGGATTCCTAAAGAAATCCTCACTGATCAGGGAACGAAGTTAATGTCACATACACTATGCAAACTGTATGAATTATTGAGGATTAAATCAATTTGGATCAGCGTTTACCACCCTCAAATGGATGGCTTGGTTGAACGATTTAATCAGACACTAAAGAATATAAATTGTAAGTTCGTACACAAAGACGCTCGAAACTGTGGCTCAAGCACCTATTATTTGTAGTATGAGAGGTCCCGCCAGCCTCCACGGGTTCTCCCCATTTGAATTATTGTACGGGCATTGACAGCGTGGCGTGCTCGACGTCCTATGGGAAAATTGGGAGGAGGAACCTTCAAACAGCAAAAAACAAAAGTCAATACGTTCTTGACCTGAGAGCAAAACTCCACACACTGGGGCAATTAACACAGGAGAATTTGCTCCAGGCTCAAGAACGTCAAAGCCAGCTGTATAATAGGGGTACTCGGCTACAGGAATTTGCACCGGTAGATAAAATCCTTGTATTACTCCCCACATAGAGCTCTAAATTACTCGCCAAATGGCAAAGGCCCTTTGAGGTCATCCATTGTGAGGTTAAACTAATGGATAGAGGCAGAGCACATCAGATTTACGGTCCCAGTGACGCTGGCGATGGTGTTTCTGGAGCGGGAGGAGCTCGGACCGGAGGTGAACTTAAAAGCCACCAATTGAGCCACCCCGGTCACTTGTGGAGACCACCTCTCCAGAGGTTGCCAGATTGCAAAGAGAATTCCCCAACATGTTCTCAGCTTCCCAGTCGTACAAATCTCATTGAGCACCATATCGAGACGATCCCGGGGGTAGTGGTATGTAGTCGTCCTTTCCGATAACCCGAGCACAAAAAAGTGGTTCGGGAAGAATTAAAAGCCATGCTAGATATGGGAGTAATAGAACAATCACACATTGACTGGGCCAGCCTGGTAGTGCTGGTCCCGAAGAGTGACAGCTCGGTCCAGTTCTGTGTGGATTATAGAAAAGTTAATGCAGTGTCTAAATTTTATTCGACACTGGATTTATTGGTAGATCCCCTTAACTCCCATGTCCCGTGAAAAGATGGCATTTTCCACACCGTTCAGATTACACCAATTCGTGACACTTCCATTTGGTTTGTTCGGGGCCCCGGCTATGATTTGGGCTTCCACTTGGGTCATGGGCATGTGCGGCCCCAAATTGATAAGACCGCAGTGATTGCAGCCTGCCTGAGACCTAAGACCAGAAAGGAGATGAGACAGTTCCTGGGGCTGGCTGGCTATTAGATTTGTGCCTAACTATTTGACCGTCACCAGCCTTCTGACTGATCTCATTAAAAAGGTGGCACCAGATCCGGTCCAGTGGACAAAGTCGTGTCAGCAGGCATTCACGCGGGTGAAAGCTGCACTTTGCGGCGGGCCACTCTTGCATTCCCTAGACTTCTCTCTCCCTTTTTTGTTGCAGATGGATGCGTCGGACAGGGGGTTGGGGGCTGTATTATCCCAGGTAGTGGAGGGGGAAGAGTGCCCCGTGCTGTGCACCCTCCGGTACTCCCTGCTTGGGAGGGCCTTCACCCTGTGTTCAGACCATGCCCTGCTCCTATGGCTCCATCGCATGAAGGATGCCAACGGCGGATCAGCCGTTGGTATCTGGCTCTCCAGCCTTTTAAGTTTGAGGTGGTCCACAGGCCGGGGGCGCAGATGGCTATGGTGGATTTCCTCTCTAGAAATGGTGGGGGGGAGTAAGTCACAGGCCGGATGGCTCCCCGACTTGAGTATGGTGATGGGGGTATGTGGTGATGTGGGCGTGGCCAAGCGATGTCTGTGGAGAGCGAAGCCAGGAGAAGGAGAACGGTAAGGATTGACACCTGTGGTAAATTATCTCTAACAGCTGTTCTGTGTTTCAGTGAGAGCTGGAGGGGGATAAAAAGGGTGTCCAGACTGTCGGATGGGAGAGAGAGATGCACACAGCAGAGTCCAGTGTGTGCATTTACATTACTTTGAAAAGTGAACCTAAGGTGCTTGTACTGAAAAGTGTATAAAAAGACTTGGATTGTTTATCCGGCTCCCACTTCCTCCTTCACAACCCAGCAAGAGATTCATCACAGTTTTTTATGCACATTTTGGAATTTTTATTCACATTTTAGTGTTTCCATCCAGCAGTTTTCCCAAAATGCACATAAAAATAAGTGGACGGTAACCCAGCTATGACATCAAAAGGCATTTGTTCTCCCGTGTCTTGTGACCAAATGTCATCATCAGCTGTGGTCACTATAAATGGTTGCTGTATGGAAAAGAGCTGTGTGAAGATTCTTCAAATTCTCCTTATGGGTTCCACAGAAAAATAGAACAAAATGAGTTTTGAACAAAATGAGTGTGAGCATTTAACAACAGATTTTTTAATTTTTTGGTGAACTGTTCCTTTAATTTAATTTGGCATTGCATGTCTGTCATTTGCTGTCACATCCTCATTTTCATCCGTGTCTTCATCCAGGCTCCACTCTTCCTCGTGTGCTCCCTCTCTGTCCTCCCTCTCGTGTGGAGGCCCTGTTCCTTCACTCTCCTGACTCCTCAGAGGGAGAGAAAGGAGGAGAAAGAGGAGGAGGCTCATGTCTGCTTTCCTTCCTGCCGGGAGACACTCTGACCCTGCTGATCAGCGAACCCAGAGACGGCTGGCATTACGGCCAAAATGAGCGCACTGGACGGTAGGAGACTGATGTCAATCATTCAGGAGTGAAGGGAAATAAATGTTAGCTATGACACAAGTGAAAATGAGTCTGTGAGGGATGGTAAAGTCAGTTTAGAGAGTTATATTGTTGTGAACCTTGGTATAGATTATTTATACAATGTAACATTGAAAATACAAAAAATCTCCAGTGAACAAAAAACTCTAGAACCGAGAAATAGAGGCTTGCACTCCCGCGGAAGTACCACGGGCGCGACCCAGCGCAACAGAGTGCGGCGCAGGACAAGTTTTAATTGCTAAGTGCGGATACAGGCAAAGAAAGGTACATACAAAACTTTACCAACCAAAGGTAAATCAGATATTTGGCAATGTTTTCAGTTGTATGCAACAGGGAGGGAAAGCACCTTTCTTTTGCCTGATGTTTTGTTTTTTTCTCTTACTGTTTTTTTACGGGTGGGAATTGCAAAAAATAGCCAATGACACCAGAGCGGTCAGGAGCTGGACAGAATGTTACGGGAGTGGGACTGAAAAATCTACGTAGCCCTCTACCTGTAGGCTTTTGCAGGCTGTAGCGGGACAAAACGTGAAATTTGTGGGTGTATGACAATGTACGTCTTAAGACGAGTGAATGTCAATTGTGTAAGCCTTGTTTTTGTTCACACAAGTTTCAATATGGTGTCTACCATGACTAAGGGTTATGGTCCAGTCGTTCACTGATTCTTGGCGCATGGCTAAATAATTGTTTAAAAATAATTGCATCAGCCATATTGGGGCTCTGTTCTTCGAATATACACTCAAAAAACAATTTTAGCCTATTTTTAAGATTTACACATTTCAATTTCATAACAAAATTCCCTCAAATTAAATTTACGTTTTATTAATTTAATTTTGCTGAAGATTATGCAATTCAATTTGAGGGAATTTTGTTATTAAATTGAAATGCGTAAATCTTAAAATAGGCTAAATCATTTTTTTAAGTGTAAACTAACTGATTATCTCATTAAGTTTCAGGGTAACTTAAAAATTGTCCCTTTTTCTAAGCACACTTAGCCGATATATTTCTAGCGAAATCAAAGAAAGAATGGGTGCAATGTTATTTTGAACCAATTCTGTCCAAAAAGAAGGTGTTTTTGAATGTGTTGCGGTGGTTCGAAACAACTCACAATCGCAAACTTTCAGGAAAACTGCTTACCAGCTGCTAAACACCTTCTTACTGCTATTGGCCCACGTCAGCGGTGGGTGTGACCCAAAGCTCCACCTACTTTGAAGGCAACATCTTTTTCCAGATGATTTCTTCACTCAGTCAGAATCAGTCAGCATGAACATACTGGAGTTGCCAAGCTGATGCAAACTTAACTACATCTGTAGGATTGTTCACATAGAGACATTTTTCAAAACCATGTAATTGTTTTATAGATATTTACCCATAATGTATTGAAATACTAACATACAGTATGGGCATCACTGCAGTGTGTTTATTGTGTCTATTTAGAGTACCACAGACACACCACATTAACCCCTATCCTTAATCCTAGCCCTAACCTTACCTTAAAAAATAACCTTGGTTTTACTACAGTAACCATAGTTTCACCATGGTATTTTTTGTAAATTTACAGTAACCACAAAATTAACCATGGTTACTACAGTAATATTACCATCATAATACTGTACTTACACCATGGTTAATTGCATTAAAACTACTGTATGGTTTCTGCCAAAAAAACACATGGTTACTACAATGTTAGTAATACAGTGATGCAGTGTACACACAATCGATGCCGAGCCACGGGATCATTCACTGTGACCAAATCACTGCGATGAAATCAGCATTTATATTCATTTTCATTTTTATCTATTATTTTAAGTAGTATTAAAGGAAATATTAAGAGTGGAAACAGGAAATCGGATGGGAAAAAGAGTGGGACAAAAGGCGGATTTGAACCACGGTCGGCAGGAAAATGTACACATTCACACACCGTTTTTACACTCCATGTCACTGCAGCGACATCTGTTGTTTAGTTTGTCGTATATTTCTTTGGTTCCACCAGACTACTAGAGTGCAAATAGCGGCACTGTGTGGCAGATGCTATTTACACCGGTGTGCAAATAGACACTCTGTTATTTTAACTGGGCTTTAGATATTAAGTATCCCATCATATTTTATATGGATGTTCTAATCTCTCCTTCATAGGAAAGGCTGGTTTCCCTTCTCCTACACACAGTCTTACCCAAACACATCCGGACAACAAGATGTCAGGTCTGTAGAGAGATTTTCACTCACTTAAAATTACATTAATGCCAAAATAATTAGCCAGCTGCCAAAATGTTTTGCTAATGTTTCAAAAGGGTCTGCATTCCCATAATTCTATCCTTTTCCCATGTCTCTCATCCCACCTTTTTCGCCAACACAGTCCCCCTCCCCTTTCTAAGGTGAACAGCACAAGCACAGGGCAGTTGGACAGGCTGCCTCCTGCTGGTCAGATGCAGCAGGCCAGTCCTGACTCAGAGGACGAGAGGCGCGTCGTATCCCAGCGTGTCAGCACCTTCAGGCCACGCCCCTACAGCATGCTGAACCCTGAAACCAGCAAGATGAGCCCTCTGCTTACAGGACAGCGCCTGAGGGACAGGGTCAGACATATTCTCTTTTCTAAGGCAACATCAATCCTCATTGCATTCACACTAATAACAACAGTTGATCCGAAGGGTGTCTACAAGAGGCTGCATACCAAATTTTGTGAGAACTGACCATAGGATGGCACTATTATAAATACATATTTGCTTATATCTCAAGAACATTATGTGCTGTAATCCAGATTCCTCTCCTCTGAATCTTTGAGAGTGCCTAAAGCTAGAAGTAACAGGGTTTTACATTTTTCCCACCATCTTAAATTCTCTGGAAAACCTGAAACCTGAAAATTGAAGTCTTCTTTGGCTGTTCATGTGATTCTTATGAAACTGGAATATTTTATTCAGAGATGCTCCCCTTGTCTGAATATGCATACATCCCTACTATATAGTATGATGCCAAAAGCAGTATGCCAAAAGAGAAGATTGTTCGAATCCTCTGTATTCATAAAACAGTAGGCGATGAAATACTACATCCAGCGAGATTCTAAAGTGCACTGGACACTTTACCATCCCATTATCCCATGAGAACAGGAGCTGGGGGGATGATATATTCAAATTGTTGAATTTGTAAAAGATTACGGAGAAACAGAGGGCCTCTTTTAAAGACACTCCAGGGCGTGCTGAGTGACTCCAGTCAGGCTTCCTAAGCAACCAATTGGCCCGGTTGCTAGGGTGGGTAGAGTCACATGGGGTAACCTCCTCGTGGTCGCCATAATGTGGTTCTCTCCCTCGGTGGGGCGCATGGCGAGTTGTGAGAAAATTCTCAAAACAGTGCAGTTGTGATCAGCGAAAATGTAATTTACCATCAAACAACTGTATCCACATGATCTTTTCTTTCACATTTGGCTATTGTGGTCATATTGTGGCTATTTTGCTTCATATAAATATTAACTTTTTTTACTTTTCAGTAGCACTTTACAGTAAGGTTGTATTCGTTAACATCACTTAACTACATTAGTAAACATGAACTAACAATTTTATCTTTATAAATTAGCATGAACAAAGATGAATAAATTCTGAAAAAAAAAATATTGTTCATTGTTAGTTCACGTCACAAGACCTAATGCATTTACTACTGATAACAAAAATACAACCTTATAGTAAAGTGTTACCTTAATTCTTTCTCTTATCCACATCATCCATTCTTTTCTACTCAATGGAATTGAATGGCTTTTAATCTGATAACTCGCTCTTCATTTTCTTTTTCCTCTCCTCACAGATGTCCACGGATTTCACCTCCCCACCTCCGTCCCCGACCAGGTAAAGCTAGTCAGCTCTGCTTAAAGCAATAGTTCACCCAAACATGACAATTTTGTCAATAGTTACTACAAAAAAGGGACGTTCCCAACATATTCATCCATCATTTTTGAGTCTGCATCCAGCTTCAAAAATTGCGCACTGATGGCAATGGTGAACATGAGCTAGACACGATCTTCAGTGTAGGTTAAGACTTACATTTCGGTCTATTCGTCACACACAGCTATAGTGTGACTTCAGAAGACTTGGAATATAGAGCATGAGTTGTATGGACTACTTCTATGAGAGTTTTATGGTGCTTTTTAGGCGTTTTCTTGAACTATTTAGGGCTCAACAGCTGTGGTCACTTTAACTGTCGTTGTATGTTGCTGCTTTTTTTGGTGAACTATTCCTTTAAAGAGCATTTTAAATCAATTGATGTCTCCATGGCAGGTCAGTTGTGATGATTTATGCTTTGCCTCCACACAGGATCAATCCGTTTGCCCATATTCGGCTCAAGAAGACGGTGACCAATGATCGCTCTGCCCCAATTATACAGTAGTACCTTCAATTATTGACAACCAGAGAGATGCTGTCTATAACAGGGCCACTAACGCTTTGCTAAGAGTACCTCTGTATCACTGAATAAGGTATTCAACCTTTGAGAAGCAAGTTTTTGATACTAGACTTTTCATTCTTATTTTTGTCCATTTAAATTCTGACAATAACCAGTGTCAGAGAATTATATACACAACACGTTATCAGAAGTGGCTGGGGGTTGTTTGTATCCAGGAGAAGCGCACATGGGGATGAAGTGTCGAAATGACTTTATAACATTTGATTTCATAATATGCACAGCAGATTCTTCAGTCTTTTATAACATATAGTGTGATGTATCTTTCAGCATGATTTCTACAACACAAAGCAGGAAATTACAAGATGAAAATGATTACAAATTATTTTTGTGCTTTGTAGAGATGCCCCATTTAAAACATCTGATGAAGCATTTACTGTTTAAACATCATGTTCTTTAAATGCATCAGATTTAGCTAGAGCAGGACCCATTCCTGCACCTGAAACAACAAAGATTTATATTTACATTTATCGTTATTGCCAGATGCATTTTACCGACTACAGGAGACACTTTCAAAGACACTGTAATTATGTGCTGCACTGTTTTGTAGCATTAGGCATTTTTAGCAGTTCTTTAGTCAAAATTTATATTTTATGGGGGAAAAAGTATACAAATGCAAACCTTAATAGCTATATTTTTATTGTTTTTAGACACTAAATGGAATAGTTCAGTCAACAATAAAAATGTCATTATTTTCTCACTCTAATGTCATTCCAAACCCTTATGCTCTTATTGTTTCTGTGGAGCACAAAAAGAGAAATTCATAATGATCTTTCTGATTCAAAAACAGTGTGCCATCACGGTTTTAACCCCACGCAATGCACCACGTTTTGGAAAGGAGAATGAGATTTGAGAAATACCGAGGAGGGGATGATTTTCAGTAAATAATGACGTAAATTTCGATCTGTTCCTCACACAAAGTTATTGCCTTCAGGAGACATGGAATGTAGTACACAAGTCATATGGACTACTTTTGTGACGCTTTTATAGTGACAGACGTGGTCGCTATGAATGTTCCATGGCATAGCATATGTGTTTGGAATAACATGAGAATAATGACAGAATTTACATATGCCACATGATCATACCGTCTGTCATCACAAGATACTTTCCCTAGAAAACCAGAGTTACTAAACAAGTTTTTGTTTTATTGAATATAGACAAGCCGTCCTTGAACATTCTGGGAGAAATAGGTTGACTGCCTGGTGCAGTCAAGTAGAAGTAGGAATCAGCTGAATGATTGAATGGAAAAGTGTAGAGTATTTACTGAAAGACTTGGTTAAGGGAAAAAGTACATTGTTTTTGAAAGTCTGAAGTGAAGAGGCTCTCAGCTCGTCTCTTGTCCCCCCTTTACAAACAGTATTGTATATTTAGTCAAATCCTAAATCTCAAAAACTAAAGTTTGTAGTCTTGAGTTGCAGCTGATTCTAAGCAAGAGATATGATATGGCTAAGAGTGAAGCTGGTGTGTGCAGAGAGAGGACTTCTGAAAATGTGCAAGAACGGTTTGGAGGAAGTGACGGTGGTAAAGTGCTGTAGCTGAAGTTTTGTAAAATAGACAAAAAAACTCTTCTTTACACCTTTTTTTTTTTTTTCATAAATTTTAGAAAGAGTGGATTTTGTTACGGTGTTTATACCCAGCAATTTGAAATGAACTAAAAATATGATGATATAGTAATCGTAGTAATTTGACCTTTGGGCTTGTTTATCGTAGTTGTCTTAAAAGTTGCTTATAATAGTACGATTTTGCACTGATACTGACATAACATTATTCTAATTATTAATAATGATAATCTTGTTCATTCAAAACAATATTCTTCCACTTGAGGGTCTGTTTTATTCTGATACCTTCAAATATAATAATAATAAAAAAAAAACATTATAATTAGATCTTAAGTTGAGTAAAGCAAAATCAAGTTAATCTACAACCTTATATATATATATATATATATATATATATATATATATATATATATATATATATACATAAATGTATATATATAATATAAATATATATATATAATATAAATATAACTATCTACTGAGAATATATCATGTTTTTATTAGTTCTAAAGTTGAATTTCCAAACTAGTGTACTCTATGTGAAATATTATCTCGAGGACCCTTCCTATGAAACACTGGCTTTATTAACATCCATATTTACTGTTTGCTGTATAATCGTGTAAGTTAGACTGGTTACTTCACTGTACTATTTTTGAGATGAATAAATCCTTATGCTATGAAGCCGTTTGCAGGGAGCTCTTGGGTCAGGCACATTAAATCCATCACCAGATGTTTTTTGGATCAGATGTGTTTGGAGTCTCTTTGGATCGGTCATATATTTTTTTGGACTGTTCTAACTTTATGCTAACTGTATCTCCCTGCAGTGTCTTTTGAAAATGAACTTCAATAAACAAAGTTAATCTCTGCAGTGTGTTAATTTCTATACAAATAATAATAATGTAAACAAGTCAGTTTGTAGCCGGATAAATATGACTCGCCTTTGTACAGCAATGATTATCTATTACTACAACACATCCATTTATCAAGTTTGTGAAAGAAAATCTTATGACAATAGTGTAATTAAATAAACAGCTTTTATTGAGAGCAATCCATCTAATAGGACAGAAGGAAAGGTGGGTGTGGACTGTACAGGATTCTGAAGGACTTTTTTCACAGTTTTTTCAGCCATTCCAGGTTGTTCCCTTGTGGGTCACATGGGTGTGCTGGAACGTCCGGCATGTTTCCATCATCTCGCACTGGGACTGAAGGTTTAATATGATAAATAAGATCAAACTTACAGGTAGAGTATAACAGGCTGTTAATTAGCTAATAGCAAAAAAAATAATAATAATAATACGCACTGAAAAAAATTTGGAGTGGGGTTTATTAAAAAAAAGAACCAAGGAAACAATTTCCTTGCAGAAATTGTTAGTAAAAAGACCATATTTTCAAGACCATATTTTCAAACGTAACAACATACTCATTCATAAAAACGATATAAATCAACTTGCAAACACTGAAACCATGCAAGCTTTAATTATTCAAGCCTGGTGCATGCTGGGGACACCAGCTTTGAAAAGTTACTTCTTTTATTAACCAGTGAATTTTACTCAAATTAACGAATAAATATGACAAGTTTTTCTACTTTAGGATTGATACATGATGATGCATTGTAAAGATAAACAATCATAAATAATATTTACTTAAAAGCTAGAAAGAGCATATATTTTTACATGTTTGAACTGAGACCAATGTATACAGTATGTTATTCACTGATAATAAAGCATTACAGTTGAAGTAAGAAGTTTACATACACCTTAGCCAAATACATTTAAACTCAAGGTCAGTTAGGATCACTACTTTATTTTAAGAATGTGAAATGTCAGAATAATAGTAGAGACTATGATTTATTTCAGCTTTTATTTCTTTCATCACATTCCCAGTGGGTAAGATGTTTACATACACTTTGTTAGTATTTGGTCGCATTGCCTTTAAATTGTTTAACTTGGGTCAAACATTTTGGGTAGCCTTCCACAAGTTTCTCACAATAAGTTGCTGGAATTTTGGCCCATTCCTCCAGACGGAACTGGAGTAACTGAGTCAGGTTTGTAGGCCTCCTTGCTCACACATGCTTTTTCAGTTCTGCCCACAAATTTTCTATCGGATTGAGGTCAGGGCTTTGTGATGGCCACTCCAATACCTTGACTTTGTTGTCCTTAAGCCATTTTGCCACAGCTTTGGAGGTATGCTTGGGGTCATTGTCCATTTGGAAGACCCATTTGTGACTGAGCTTTAACTTCCTGGCTGATGTCTTGAGATTTTGCTTCAATATATCCACATAATTTTCCTTCCACATGATCCCATCTATTCTGTGAAGTGCACCAGTCCCTCCTGCAGCAAAGCACCCCCACAACATGATGCTGCCACCCCCATGCTGTTCTTTGCAAGCCTCGCCCTTTTTCCTCCAAACATAACGATAGTCATTATGGCCAAACAGTTTCATTAGACCAGAGGACATTTCTCCAAAAAGTACGATCTTTGTCCCCATGTGCCCTTGCAAACTGTAGTCTGGCTTTTTTATGGCAGGTTTGGAGCAGTGGCTTCTTCCTTGCTGGGCAGACTTTCAGGTTATTTCGATACAGGACTCGTTTTACTGTGGATATAGATACTTGTCCCTGTTTTCTCCAGCATCTTCACAAGGTCCTTTGCTGTTGTTCTGGGATTGATTTGCACATTACGCACAAAACTACGTTCATCTCTAGGAGACAGAATGCGTCTCCTTCCTGAGCGGGATGATGGCTGCGTGGTCCCATGGTGTTTATACTTGCATACTGTTGTTTGTACAGATGAACATGGTACCTTCAGGCATTTGGAAATTGCTCCCAAGGATGAACCAGACTTGTGGAGATCCACACATTTTTGTCTGAGGTCTTGGCTGATTTCTTTTGATTTTCCCATGATGTCAAGCAAAGAGGCACTGAGTTTGAAGGTAGGCCTTAAAATATATCCACAGGTACACCTCCTGTTGACTCCAATTAGCCTATCAGAAGCTAATTGGCTAATTGCCTATAGGCTTGACATCATTTTCTGGAATTTTCCAAGCTACTTAAAGGCACAGATAACTTGGTGTATGTAAACATCAAACCAACTGGAATTGTGATATAGTCAATTTAAAGTGAAACAATCTGTCTGTAAACAATTGTTGGAAAAATTACTCATGTCATGCACAAAGTAGATGTCCTAAATGACCTAAACTATAGTTTGCTAATATGAAAACTAGGTAGTGGTTAAAAAATTAGTTTTAATGACTTCAACCCAAGTGTATGTAAACTTCTGACTTCTACTGTATAAAAATTATCCTTAACAGAATGCTTGTAAAATAAACAAAGATTTTTTTCTTTAAGATCATCCCAGGGAACAAAAGAACTGCCCTGATTGAAGAATCATCCAAATATATTAAATGTGCAACATCTATAGATTCCATTGGGATAATATACCTGGATAATTGTATGGAATTGCGGCGTTCAGCATTCCTGTGTACTTCGTTAAGGGACTCAAAACCGGCACAATGCAAGCTGAGAGCAACACAAAATAAATTTCATATTCAAAATTTCACAAAGCAGAGAGACTAACCATGTAAACAAACACTGATGAACAAATGTACATATATCTCACTGACTCACCCAGCAGTCCCAGTCCACAGGCAGCTGTGACTACAGGCTCCTTATTCCACGCGTTCTTCAAAAACCTTCCAACTAAATACAGAAAGATTGCTGTCAATGCATCTTACCAACACACACACCAAAACTGTACAATGCTTCTGTACTGTACCAATAGCTATTTTCTTAGAGGCTTGCTTGCCATTCTTTATACCGTTTATCAGTTCATACCTTTACTTAAAAATAAAAAAAGAAGAGATTTCGTCGTCTGCCAACCGGCTAGAATATGGTCATGCTAGCAAAATTCTGCGTATGATGAGAAATGTTCCCAATTCACCCTACTGTGGTGGTACAGTGATAACCAGATGGTAATACCATATACCACAGTAACATTAAATTTTTACAATTTTAATGGTATTATTGGCTCCGTGTAAAAAAAAAAAAAAGCACTGCCATGGCATTTTTAGTACATTTCGTCGGTGTTTTAAATATTTGTACATGTCTATTAAATCTAGAATTATATTCAACAAAAGCAAAGCAAACGTCAGCTAGTTTGAGTCTCCAAGGTCATTATTGTATATTCACACATTTTAAATAAACAGTTTTTCAGTACACGAATATATGACAATATCTCTCTTGGACTTTTCAAAGAATCTGCTAATGAAGAATAGGATCGATCCGAACTGATGTAAAGAAAATCACATCTTTCATGCAGCTGACATGCTAAGCGTACTTACAGGCCGCCATGTTTGCTTCTGTAGTTTGTCTCTGGCGTTTGCTTTTGAACTACAATTCCCATGATCCTTGAAAAATGACATGACGTGTTTTACAAGCGCCTCACTGAACTCTTTGTTTTGAGAGCGCAAAATGTGGAAATCTATAATGTTTTAAGTTAACATTTGTTATTTGCATTATTTAGACTTATACATGAATGTTTATGTTTGATGCACTGATATAGTATTGTATCGGCTGAACTGATGAATAGTAAAACATATTACTCCAGTAGATTTCCACAATAAACCTACATCATGTCTGATCCTTGGCAACATTAGTAACTAAAGGTGAGTAAATCAAATCAATAAGCAGTTTAATTATAGCTCTCAGAGTGCAAACGTGATCAGGTGTTGAGATGTGTATGTAGCGATATGTGGAAAGTCTGTATGGATACTGTCAGTTTAAAATACTCGACTAGAACTCTTTTAAGTAGTTTAAGAAGTTCTGAATATTGTTTTCCAATTGTAATAGTAATTTTTCACGTTATTAATGTCCTGACTATACATTGTGATCAGTTGAATGCCACTTTGGTGAATAAAAGTACCAATTTCTTTCCATAAGAGCAAAATCTGTACATTATTCCAATCTTTTCGCTGCCAGTGTGTGTGTGTGTGTGTGTGTGTGTGTGTGTGTGTGTGTGTGTGTATATATATATATATATATATATATAAACCCTCCTATGGTCTTGATACATGGTCCTCCTGGTCATTTTTGACCGGAAAGAGCAAAGGTGTAATTTTTTATAATGATACCATTTCTTCTTACGTGAAGTAATAACAATACAATTATGCACTTCTTTTGGTATTTTATGCTATTTTTATCTTATTTACATGTAAATTACTCAATATTACCATTAATTTGCATATGCTAATAAGAACATCTTTTAAACTTTAGTACAGTGAAACCTACAATTCTATAAGTTGACATGAAGAAAATATTAAAATGTGGCATATATTGGATATTGCTGCCATCTGGTGAACAAAATATAAATAATATGACTTGAAAATGATGTTGTGGCAATAACAGCCAGTAGACTGTACTGTAGTCTGATTGCTTGTTGTAAATTAATTTGATATTTTATCACAAGTTATGCATTGGATATATATTTAGACATTATAGGAGGGTGAAATGGTCTCACTTACCCCTTGATATGGCACAGCATGCCTCTGAACAACTTTTTTTATTTGAAGTCATATTTTTATGACATCCTGAAATAAAATTGGGCATATTAGTTTTATATCTCATTTTCTCTTACCTCTAATTTTCCCCCCAACTTCAGTAAAAAGTGTCACAGCTTACCCCTCTCCCCCTACTCATTAACATGCAGAATGTAACTTATTAGGAAACAGTAATTATTGATTTTCCATCTGAAGAACAGAGAATGACAGACAAAGCATCGTTGTGTAATTGAAAAACAAAGCTCCCATTGTGTGGCGTTTAGATGATGGAAGATTTCTCAGGCCTGGCTTTACCCCCTCTATTTGGGGGTCACATTCTGGAAGCTGAGCTGGAGACGGGTGGGGTAGAGCTGGGCCCCAGCGGCAGTGAGCTCCTGGATAATGACGGGGCTCCGTCAGGCCCCGGACAGGATGGGGAGGAAGAGAGGAGAGAACTGGACAAAAGAAAGTATCAAGCTCTCAGCAAGAAGTGCAAAGAGATTGAACAGGTAACCTGTTTGCTCACAGAAGATATAATAACCTCATACCCATCCTGTAAACAGATTTGAAGATTTCTTTGGGCATAGCATGTGTAAAGGTTTTGCATTCACCAATTCTTCCAGGAAAATGTAACTTAAAGGGATAGTTCACCTGAAAATGTAAATTCTGTCATTGTTCATGTTGTCCCAAACCTGTATGACTTTCTGACCTGATGCATTGTGTTTAATGGCGCCATATTTGATTTGATTTGAGAGCCACAGCGAAAGGGACGATTTTCAGTAAATAATGACCTCAGTTTTGGCTTTTGTATCATGTGACTTCAGAAGACTTAGGACCACTTTTATCCAACCTAGTCTCATACAATAAATATTACTATAACTGCATTTTTGCAAACGTGCCAAATTTAAAATTTCGTCACAGTTTCCTGGTGAAATTAACACAAGGCGCTACAATAACTGTGCATTTTAGTCACTTTTACACAAATAACGAGGACAATGGCTGATTATGACTTTATAAACACTTACTTTTCGCACTATTCCTCACACATTGCTATGTTATGTATCAAAACACCTTTACTCTAACGCATCATTTGAAAAACTATACATTTTAACACTTTTATTACAGACTCATTTACATTTACACACTTATTCCAACGTGATTAGCTTGTGTGGAAGCTCACCTAATAGAGGGTTGGACTTTGGACTCAGAAGACTGCGATTCAAAAAACAGTCAGAGAATGCATAACTGACACGTGAGGCAAAAGGGTCATAGAAGCGACACGAAATGACATGGTTGCTCCAGAAAATGTGCTTTTCATTTTTCGTTTTGTTTTTGGACACTATCAGTTAGGTTTAGGTGTTGGTTTAGGGTAAGGATGTCTGTTTTGTTCACCTCTCATTTGCTTTTAGGACACTATCGGTTAAGTTTAGGTTAAAGATTTAGGTTTGGGAGGCATGTTCTACTTATTAAAACCTCCATCTAATAGTCACCTTAAAAACCATGTCTGATTATGACACCAGTTTGCTCGCTTTTGGCGCCCCCCGTGGGACATTTCACTGGGAAACTGCAGCAAAATGTGTAATAAGGCATGTCATTTAATGATACTTTTATGGTGCTTTTTTGTCGTTTTGGACCTTGACACCCCCAGTCCCCATTCAGAGCAGCCAGGATATTCTTCAGAAGTTTACCTTTTGTGTTCCACGGAAGACAGAAAGTCACACAGGTTTGGAACGACATGAGGGTGAGTTCAGCAATGACAGAATTTTTTCTGTGAAACTATCCCTTGAAAACAAAGTAAAAATTGGCACAGAACAACAGACAATTTTGACTGAACTCATTTTCAGGTGAATGAGAAGATTTTGGGTCGTCTTTACCATGTCCAAAGACTGACACGTCGACTGAGGAAAGAAAGGAGGTACATGCACTTTATTTGGTTTATTTATTGATTTCATGTATTTTATGCAGGGATGCACCAACGTATCAGCTGCCGATATACTATATATATGAGCCAATTAATGACCAAATTAAAACCATCAGCATATCGGTTATAAGCATGAAAATGCAGATATGAAAAACTGATGGTTTATTTCTAATTAATTAGTAATGCACTTTGTAAAAACTGTGAATTCAAATGCACAATCCAGAAATAATAATATCCACAATATATAGAAGGGTTGGCACTCTTAAGAACATACAGTATTTAATTTTTATTATTTCTTGTTCTCACATTAATGTGGAAAAACTGCCATGAACAGATGAGACAGCTGTGAAACCAGCACTTACCTATAGTTTACATGATAAGGGAAACCATCCAAAATGCTTTGAAACCAGCAGACTTTGACCTCTGAGACATATGTATGAAATCCATTAATGTTGAATGATCGATTGAATTAAGAGTGAAAAAATATGGCCTTGCGAGATTACTAAACCATGAAAAGGCAGTTGCTCCAGTCAGCACTGTGTGAGCAAGTGGCGCCCTCTAGCTGTCTGGACAGTGTTATTTTAAAGGGGGTTTTGTTTCTTTGGTTAAGTCTTTTTATATTTTTATGATGTGGTTGACATTTCTGTGCATCATATGAATTTTTTATGTTCTGTCATATACAGAAATAAGTTTAAAATGTGAGTTCTGTTGTTTTGAACTGCAAAAATGTTTTAGAAGTACAAAATATCCTTTTTTTTTTCCTTATCAATCATCATGTCATATTTAGTTATTTTTTGCCTGTTTATCTTTTATAGTGGCTCTGTTTAAAATTTTGGCCTGTCATTAATTTTTTTTATCGGTATAGATATTGGCCAGTTTCATATCGGTGCTTTCCTAATTTTATGTGCACATACTTGTACATTTCAATGTTATTTCTGTTGATGTTTTTAATAATAACATAACAGAAACATAAGAACAATGTGTGTGTCAGGTTCCTTCTGAAGACTCTGGATTCATATGGAGATGACTACAGGACAGCAGATCTCACTATCCCATTAGAGGTGAGACATCTGTACAATGAAGGATACTGATGCTTTATTTCAAATGGGTGGTTTTAATTTTGCACAAATTGTAAAAGCATCATAAACTTGTTCTAATAGTAATGTTCTTTTTAAAAACATCAGGGGGTCCGCCAACTATTGTTGTTGAAAAAAAATATAAGTATGCGTTCAAAGCCAAAGACCCTAAAGTTCTTCTAAATGTTACACTGTCCCTCCCACATTAAAATATATGAAGTTCAAATTCTCATTGCAAAAAAGTATATAATTCTCTTTGTTTTCCATCAGTACATGTTAATCATGCTTCTTGTGTTTGTCAGGATGAAGGGAAAGCTGGTTTAGATTGTGTTGTTGGTGGTGATGAGGACAGTTCCTCCCCTACATTTCATCATCAGTCAGCAGGTGGACCTAAGAAGAAGAGACACCGGCTTCCGAAGGACAAAGACGCACAGGTATACAGACCGACACAGGGACAACTCGTTAAAGTGTCTAGATTTCCATATATGCCACTTGACACTGAGACATGGGTAGGTTGTGTGTCACAAGTTTCAGTTTCATGGACTGGATGGGTAATATTAGATTTGTCAATTCATTTAACAGGCTCAATTGTACAGCTACACGTCAGATTGGTTCAAGTTGAGCTCAAGTGACAGCGTTTGTAGCATAATGTTGATTACCACGGAAAATAATTTCAACTCATCCCTTAGAGAAAAAAAATTGTGGTTACAGTAACCAAGTTTCCATCCACTTACAGTAGACCTTTTTTTTTTTTTGTTTTACAGACTGCAACAACGGATTTCTGCTTTATTTAGCAGCGTAGATCTAGCAAACCTTTTTTTAATTATGTAGTATACATTTATAGCATGTATAATGTGTAATATACCTTGTGTTGTATAACCCTGGAATTCTTCATAAAAAAAAAACGAAACATTATACACAATGATTTTAGCATGATAAAATCGATTGAATGGTTTACAGTGTTACGTTGTCATGGCAAAATTATATATAACTTTACAAAGAAAAGGTAAGTTAGGGTTAGGTTAGTGTGATTTTATCATACTAAAATCATGTTAACGTATAATGTTTAAGTTGTGTGGCTATACTTTTGAAATTTAGTATTTTAATGTTTACAGATTGGCCCCTATTCACTTCCATTGTAACAGATTTTTGCTCTTTTTTTTTTTTTTTATATAATAAATGAGGGATGTTGAAATAATTGCTGTCACAAATGCTGTCAATTAAGCTTAACATACTGACACCAGAACAGTTCCTATAATTGCTGTGTGCATACTGTACAGAAAGAGCATGAAACTAGGTATCTCCACTTTTTGAAGAAAATTAGTGGTGCTCGTCCATGTAAAACTCTCTGCTAAAGTGTTGTGGATGTTTGCCATTTTGCGCATTACCATGTACTACATGATTTGAGGTATTAACTGGTAAAAGCAACAGTAACATTTGCCCAAAGCAAACAGCACTCTTAATGGAAAAAAAAGTGAACCTCTTTTCTTCCCACAGACGGAATCTGATCACCCCATCAAGACTGAGGGTCAGTTCACAGGCTTCCCCAGTCCCAGTTCCCTCTCTCACAGACCCCAGAGCAGCTAAAGGACTGTCAATACACTGATTTGCTCTCAGCATGCCACGCTGCTCATGGATGACATTGCTGTACTTTATTTTGAGGGGGAATGAGAAATGTTAGTTGTTTTCTTTATCCAAATAAACCCATTACTGTAAACACATGTTTTTACTGAGTAATGAACAGTATTGCAGCTCTCAAAACAAATCATTTCACATCAATACAGATCAGGGAAACATATAAAAGATTGTGGTCGTTGCGAGTCTATCTGTGTTTGCCGTATCTGTTGAAGCGGCGGTACAGGAAGCTGATCCTCTTCTCCAGGTTGTGTCTGTCCTCTGTCATCATACGGTCTCCTACCATCCGCTTCTTTCTGATGAGACGCTGAAATTCATTTCCTTTGAAACCCTTGAGCCATACAGGGCCTTTGATCAAGTCCTTTGGGTGGGCTTTAAAATCACCTGCAGTGAAAGACAAAACAAAAAATGCCTGACTGAAAACTGGGATTAAAACTGGGTAATATTAAATATTTACAATACATTTGATATTTACTACTTCAGAGCAAATGTATAAGTAAGGAATAATCCACGGCAAGGTGTGCGTTAAGTAAGGGATAATGTACAGTCAGCCGGTTATCATCACAAAATAAACCCCGACAGGGTGATCAGGACCTCAACACGAAGCGGCGAACTCTTGTATCAGCCTGGAGGGGTTTATTTTGTGATAACAAACAGTTTGTAATGTTTGTACAGTATCCCGCTTATTACACGGCGACTAACCAAATAAATGAATATATGGACATAAAATATTGATCTGCACTGAAATTATGTAATTATGTGAAAAGAAAATAGTTCTGTAGGTGTTTGTTTTGAGGAAATTACCGTCTGACTACTCATTATCCATCTTATTACAAGACTAACTGCCAAATAAACAAATAAAGTACATGAAACATTGATGAATTGAAAATATTTTATTAGTTTACTTGTAGAGATCACAGAGTGATCCGAGAAGCAGGAACGATGTCTCGCAGAACCCAAATGTGCGGACTGATACGTGGATGTGCGGTTGTTCTTCAGAAATATCAGACCGCTAGATGGCGCCATTTACCAATCAGAATCAAGTATTAAAGAGAGCCAAGTAATAAACGATTTTAATGCACAACATGAAGGCAAAGAACCACCCGATGCAAAGTAGATTCGTAGACTATCCCGTTTATACCATGGTCATTTGCCAGCATTGATCAGTTACAGCTGACATTGATTTTTACACACAAATTTTGACTGGAAGAATGTTATTGAATAACAATAACTTCATCTACAGGTCGTTAGATCTAGAGTTCTGCCCGTTCTAAATCAGACACAAGTAGTGAGATAAGATAACATTTATTTGAATGAATTAAATAAAAATATGTATGAATAATTGGAAAAATGGACATGAGTTTTAAAGGGATAGTTCACCCAAAAATGAAAATTCTCTCATCATTTACTCACCCTCATGCCATCCCAGATGTGTACTTTTGCTAAACACAAATTTTTAGAAGAATATTTCAGCTCTGTTGGTCCTCACAATGCAAGTAAATGGTGACAAGAACTTTGAATCACCAAAAAGCACATAAAGGTAGCATAAAATTAATCCAGTGGTTTAATCCATGTCTTCTGAAGTGATATGATAGGTGTGGGTCCTTTTTCCTTCACTTTCTCCTTCTGTTTTTGGTGATTCACATTCTTTGTGCATATTGCCCTCTACTGGGCAGGGAGGAGAATTTATGATAAAAAAGGACTTAAATATCGATCTGTTTGTCACCCACACCTATCATACTGCTTCAGAATACATTGATTTAATCACTAGAGTCTTATGGATTACTTTTATGCTGCCTCTATGTGCTTTTAGGAGCATCAAAGTTCTGGTCACCATTCACTTGCATTGTGAGGACCTACAGAGCTGAAATATTCTTCTAAAAATCTTCATTTGTATTCTGCAGAAGAAAAAGTCATGCACATCTGGGATGGCATGAGGGTGAATAAATGATGAGAGGGTGAACTATCCTTTTAAAAACTGAATTTGAATACTCAATCCAGAAATAATAATAGCCACAGAATGTAGGGTTGGAACTCATGAGAATGTTATATTTAACTTCTATTCTTTGTCATTTTCACACTGGGGAAAATAACGGCGTTGCTGACGTGACAGTTGTAAAAGTGGCACTCCCTGAACATTATGAGGGAAAACCATCCAAAACGTTTTGAAACCTTCAGACTTTGACGTCTGAGACATCCATATGGCATCCATTAAGGCTGCACGATTGATTGAATTCAAAAGAAATCGTAATGTCTCCTTGCGTGATTACTAAATTGCAAAAGGCTTCATTTTATAATATTCAGCGCTTCAGTCAGCGATAAGTGATCACGGGGTGCCCTCTAGCAGCTATAGACGCACATGTTGAGCAGGGCAGCAATATTGATGTTTATCACATTACAAAATAAATCGTCTTGCCGGACAGCAAGACACCTTTGATGGGTACAGTTTACCTTATCTCCCCCAAAAAACAGCTGAATGTCAAACCATATTTTCCTCACAAGATTTCTGAGTGTTTAAGGGGAAAGTGCAGATGCATTTCTAATTATCTCTAGGTCAGAGTCAGTAATACGGGGCTGATGAACACTGTTGTCTCTTCCGTGTTTCCTGTAGCACTTCACAGTTGATTTAAAGACAGCACTGCATGACCTGATGATGACTCATATTCAAGATGCTGCCATGGATGGCTGACTCAGTGTGGAGCTCTCCAATTCTTTTGTTGTTTTTGTTTGTTCTGTGTTTAGTCATTTTTTACCAATCAGTTTTACCAGGGACGAACTGCTGAACATTCGGCAGCACATACCAGACAATCTTTTCCCAGTTTTTGATTATTCTGACAATTTGCTGGACATTTTAGTTGGAGGCGCAGCTGTGCTGTTCAAGAGACGTAGGCGAGGGAGACGAGCCGGCACGCTGGTCAAGCTCCATCAGCGCGGCTTTCGAACAGCACTGCCAAGTATTCATCTAGCGAATCTCTGCTCTTTTCCTAACAAAACGGACAAACTACATCTCACCCATACAAACAAGGGCTTTTCACATTCTGCTGCCTTGTGCTTCACAGAAACCTGGCTGAGTGAAGCCAGTGTGGAGTTAATGGGGAAAATAAGAGGCAGTGGAACATGCTTTTACAATGAAAGTTGGTGTACACATGTAACGACGTTAAAGAGGATGTGCTGTCCTAATTTGGAAGCGCTTTATATCAACTGTAAGGCTTTCTACTCACCGCAGGAGTTTTCCTCGTTTATTCTGGTGAGTGTTTATATCTCGCCACACGCGTGCGGGAGCGCAGTGCTGCAAAAGCTGGCTGATCAGATCATAGACACGGAACAACAATACCCGGACTCAGTTATTATTATTCTTTGGGATTTTAACAAAGCAAATCTCACACGTGAACAGCCCAAATACAAACAGCACATTACATGCCCCACCAGAGACAGGAACATACTGGATCACTGCTACTCATCTTCTTCCGACCTATAGGCAGAAACTAAAATCAGCTAAACCTACAGTAAAGACTGTAAAGGGATGGACCAATGAATCAGAGCTGGAACTACAAACCTGCTTTGACTGTAGGGTTGCAACTAACGATTATTTTGATAATCGATTAATCTAACGATTATTCAGCGATTATTGCAGCGATTAATCATTAGCTCTTAACCGATTATTTAGCTTGTGCCCCGACTTAAAAGATTGTATTAAACGTGCTTACTAACAATAAAGAGGACAAAATCATCTTTTAAAAATACCTCTAAATTACATTCACTGAATTAAAGGGGAAAAAATGCTTAAGTTTAATTCAGTAAAGAAATTCACTGCAAAAAATCCTATTATCATCATGTTTTTGTCTTGTTTTCCATTTAAAATTGTCTAAAAATCCTTACAACAAGATACATTTACTTGAGAAGCAACATATAAGATATTTAGACTTGCTTTAAGAGAACGTATCTTAAATATAAGTGTATTTTTTCACTTTGTTATACTTCTGCAAGTATCTCCAGATCTATTCTCTAAAAGCAAGACTGAATATCTTATATGCTGCTTAAAGACTACCCTATCTCACCATTCTGTTCACTTCAGTCCACAAAAAAACAAACTCTCTCTTATTAATAAAGCTGCGTATTGCCAATTTTCTTCACGATAAGAAATGCACAATGACGTTATAATCTAGCAGCAGCAAGCGCGCGTGTGCTTGAGGGATGAGCGTCCCCATGACAGAGTGTGCAACAGCCAGATGTAGTTTGATCAGGACATTCGCGCAACTCATAGAAGAGGCTCTGACCACACACAGAAATGCCAGTTTTGGAGTTTGTAATTATTTACATGATCTGCTTCCGTATTATTTGAACTTTAATAAAACAATAACGCATTAAATATAACTGCATTTAATGCCGGGATGTTTCCTTTAAAGAGCTCCGGCTCCGCTTATTCCACACCGAGAGTGCTTCTGTATTTAATTATTTGGTATTTTTGTATAATTCTCTCATATTTTGCGATCTACATCATCTGAATCCGTTTGGAAAGTTTAGAATGCGTCTGGACTGTGAGCTGTTTCGACAACGAAAAGTTTTGTCCACAATTTTTTTTATTGTAAAATTTTTTATTAAAATGGCTAAAAGAAGCTACTCTGAGAAGCTGAAAAACAAGTTTTCAGCTAATGACCCTGCATCAGTGTAGAGAGACCTGAAAGACATTACTAACTTCAAGACACCATCCCCCAACACTGTAAGGAATCAACAGCTGGCTGACAAGCTGAATGTGTTTTACTGTAGATTTGTCTTGTTGCTGTATTGTTGTGCATTGGAAGCTTCTGTCACCAAGAAAAATTCCTTGTATGTGTAAGCATACTTTGCAATAAATCTCATTCTGATTCTGATGTTGTTTTTTTGATGTGACTATTAATCCCAGCTCTGAGACTATATTCAACTCCACAGGTTGTTTGAACAGAGGCATAAAACTCTCGCAATGTGTCATTACGAAGGACAGCAAAGAAGGTGCATTAATATAGAATGGTGATTAAAACTGACTGGAACTACCTGTGCATTAAACCGTTTTTAATGCATGAATTCCAGCCAATCAGAATAGAGTATTTGAATAGACCATGGTATAAAAAAAGGCTAAACTTATCAAGCCATATATTTTTTTTAATATCAAAATTATATTTGAATTGTTTATCGCAATAAACTTTCATGACTTTTCCAGTCGTTCATGATGACTGGATAAGGATTTTTACAAATGATTTTACAGGGACAGCCGTCACAAAGAGAGCAAAAGTGCAATGCAAGTCACATTTGATGACGAAACGTTTAACAGATAACCAATAACCAATAATAACTCGCTTACCCAAGATTCCAATGTTGTCATAGACTCCAAACATGCTCCTCTTCTCCGTCCATCGGTCCACCTCCTTTAGTTTAGGAATAGCATGCATTCGTACTCTAGCACAAGTGCCTGTATGAGATGGGAAAATTAACAAATAAAATGTTACTTATGGGTAGTTGATATATTTCATGAGCTTTTTTAAATCAACATCAAGACTTAAAGGAATATTCTGGGTTCAATACAAGTTATGCTCAATAGACAGCATTTGTGACAATGTTGATTACCCCAAAAAATTATTTTGACTTTTCTTTATAAAAAAAAAAGAAAAAATCAAGGTTACAGTGAGGCACTTACATTGGAAGTGAATGGGGCAAATTTTGAGGGTTTAAAGGCAGAAATGTTTAGCTTATAATTTTATAAATGCATTTACATTCATTCTTGTGTTAAAGATTGTGTATTATTTGAGCTGTAAAGTTGTTTAAATCATTGTTTTTATGTTTATTTTTTAAAATTGGATATAACTTTATACAGAAAAGGTTAGCAAGCAATTTTATCACACTTCCCATTCACTTCCTTTGTAAGTGCTTCACTGGAACCCAGATTTTTGCTTTTTTTTTTTTTTTTAAAGAAAAGAAGGGACAAGTCAAAATTGATTTTTTGTGGTAATCAATATTATTCCATAAATGCTGTCGATTGAGTTTAATAGTACTGAACCTGGAATAATCCTTTAAGGTTGGAACTGATATGAATTTATCAGAGGAAGTTTACATTGAAGTTTTTCACTGTTTTTAATGACCTTTTTGCCTACATACAAACATGCCCTAGTTCATTTTAAAATGTTCTGCAGTGTGATAAATTCATTTTTGTAAGTACAAATATTCCATTCAGTCTTTCGATGCAACTTATTTAGACAGATAACACACATACAAACACACACTAACACACAAACACACACTAACACACAAACACAAATTCAAACACACACACTCACATTCAAACTCACGTTAACACACGCACACACACAACTATGTTTTATATCATTGTGGGGACTCTCAACAGACTTCCATGCATTTTTTTTATTTTATACAAATCTAACAATACTTTCTATCCCCTAACCCTCACAGAAACCTTTTGCCATTTTTACATTTTCAAAAAAACATCGTTTAGTATGTTTAATAAGCCATTTCCCTCGTGGTGACCGCTGGCTGGTCCCCACAATGTAGGTGATCTCAGGTTTACTATCCTTGTGGGGACATTTGGTCCCCACAATGTAGTATAAACATGTACACACGCACTAACACACGCATTAAAACACATAATCAAACAAACAACCACTAACACACACACACACACACACACACCACACACACACATAAAACACATAAACACACACACATACTAACACGCACACACTAAAACACATACAACCACTAACACACACACACATATGCTAACACTAACACACACACTAAAACACACACCTGTACTGAAGTGTCTCGTGCACAGCAGCAGTGATGATTGACAGAAGGTCAAACCGCTCCTCAACAGTCCGCCAAACATAGACATGCTCAGTTTCCTACAAAACCACATATAAAGCACATTTGGAAGCAATCTAGCAAATACCACATTTATAACAAATCTGTTGATAAATCATTTTGATTATGACCTTCTCACCGCGACCTCAGTGTCATTACAACTAGCCGCGTGCTCAAATCAATGTCTTTAAAACATGTTTTACCTTTCAATGGATCCGTGTTGAAAATAGACAGACCTGAATTCACAGTTTTTAAAACTTGTGAAATCCTCCAGTTAAATCTACAACTGTCAGAGTTACATCAAAATCTTTCTAGTTACATCCATGTGTACAAGACAGACTCCATGATTTCCGCCCGTCACTACAATAATACAGCGTCCATTTTTTCAAAATAAAAGTCACATTTACTTTTAAAGGAATATTCCAGGTTCGATACAAGTTAAAGGTGCACTCAGTAATTTTTTTCCACATTAAAAAAGGTTTTACTCCTAAAGAAATAAATTGTAATTTTGAAACATATCAGTAACCTTTTAAAAGCTGCTTTATTCTAAATGGGGCAGGGGTGCCCTCAATGGGGCTGACATATTAGGATCACATGACCAGCTGAATACTACTCGCTTAATCTTGGTAACCGACTTGTTATTGGACACTTTCACTCTTGGATTAAATTAATTATGCCTGATTGTGAATAGTGAATTTCTACAATGGCATCTGTAACTGAAAACTATTGATTTTAAATTATGCTGCATCCACACCACTAGGTGTCACTGTATGTCCAAGATGACATGAGCAAAAGTTACTGACTGCACCTTTAAGCTCATCTGTGTCATAATATTGATTACCACAAAAAATAATTTTGACTCGCTCCTCCTCTTTTTAAAAAAGAAGCAAAACTCTGGGTTACAGTGAAGCACTTACAATGGAAGTGAATGGGGGGCAGTTTTTTAACATTAAAATATTCACTGTTCCAAAAGTATCGCCACAAGACATAAAAAATATGTGTGTTAACAAGATTTTACTGTGATAAAATAATTTACCTTTTCTAAAATTATAGCCAAATTTACAACTTCATTACCATGACAATGTAATGTCAACAAACATTAAAACTCTAAAATGACTGTAAAAAATGACAATTTAAACAACTTTACAGCTCAAATAATGAGTGTTATAAGCTTCACATTTCTGTTTAAACCTTCCAAAAATTGGCCACATTCACTCACAGCCTCACTGTAACCTCCATTTTTGCTTTTTTTTTTAAAGAAAAGTCGATTTTTTATTTTATTTTTAAAAAAAAAATTTTTTTTGTGGTAATCAAAATCATGCCACAAATGCTGTCCATTCAGCTCAACTTGTCTTGAACCTGGAATATTCCTTTAAAAATAATTATATTTGTTATTTCAAAATAAAAGTCCAGGTTATTTGTTTTTTTTAGGGAGTGTCTACAGGCTTAAGTCATGAAACACTTCCTTTCAATAATATTTAAGAACGTATTATTCCGTATTATTTCTATAACATTTAAAACCTTTTTATAACTTTATTAATATACCATAATTCTTATTATATTTAATGTAAACTTAAACTTTAAAAATCATGCAAAATAATAATCAACAAAATATAAATTAAACATTTGAAATGACTTTTTATGACTTCTTTACCTATTACATTAGCATTAGTTAGCATCTTTCAAAGGCCACTTCTTGTATTTGATAGTAAACGTAATATCTCATGTTTCACAATAGACTGAGACCTAAGATGTTGGTTTGTAAATTATATGGCTAGTAATTGTCAGACTGTTTTTATTTTATTTTATTTTTATTTTTTCCCAAGGTAAGTACTAAGTATTTTGTTATAAACTTTGGACAAAAGGGTCTGAGTTACCACACACATTAAGATAAAACAGAAGTTCTCTGTGCACTCTGTCTAGATCACTTTTGATGTATGCAAATTTAGGCTTATTAAAGGGGCATTCAGTAGTTTTCTAGCTAGCATTAGCATTGCTCTTCTTCGTGTACTTTAAGTACCGATACGACAGTGCCATCTTTCGACATGGATCAGCATGATCGTCTCTGCTGCCCCTCCAGCTCTGGAATATCATTTGCATCTGGAAAATGTCAGTAATTTCTAAAGTTATTTATTACTCCTACAATATAATTGCTTTGCCTAAAAATGTACGTCAGAAATCAAGTGAACATGCTTCTGCTGTTAAGGATAGATTATTATTGTCCCTCATACAGAATGTCATGGTAAAGAAAAGATTAGAATTGTTTTTGATGATAAAAATTTAGCATGTCCGTGAATACTGTGTGTGAAGAACTCGTTTTATTTCCAAGCAACCAACGTCATGGTTTACACAAAATCCACAACAATCGCTGTACCAAGCTTCTTTGTACTAAACTAATGAAGACATAGATGCCTTACCTTTACCAATGTTTACTCTAGTTTTTTGCCTTTGCCGGTGTTGTATCGAATTGTGTTCTCCATCGGAATCTGTTTCCCCCTAGCCCCGATAGGGTATGGGGTTATAGTTATGGTAGGTAGGGTATTGTAGGTTAGGGTTATGGTAGGTAGGGTAGTGTAGGTTAGGGTTATGGTAGGTAGGGTAGTGTAGGTTAGGGTTATGGTAGGTAGGGTATCGTAGGTTAGGGTTAGGGTAGATTAGGATTAGTGTAGGCAGGGTAGTGTAGGTTAGGGTTGGTAGGGTATTGTAGGATAGGTTTATGGTAGGTAGGGTAGTGTAGGTTAGGGTAGGTAGGGTATTGTAGGTTAGGGTAGGTAGTGTAGTGTAGGTTAGGTTTAAGTTAGGTAGGGTATTGTAGGTTAGGGTTATGGTAGGTAGGGAATTGTAGGTTAGGGTTAAGGTATGTAGGGTATTGTAGGTTAGGGTTAGGGTATGTAGGGTAGTGTAGGTTAGGATAGGTATTGTATTGTATGTTAGGGTAGTGTAGGTTAGGGTTAGGATAGGTAGGGTAGTGTATGTTAGGGTAGGTAGGGTATTGTAGGTTAGGGTTATGGTAGATAATTTAGTGTAGGTTAGGATAGGTAGGCTATTATAGGTTAGAGTTTTGCTATGTAGGGTAGTGTAGGTTAGGGTTAGGTTTGGTAGGGTATTGTAGGTTAGTGTTAGGGTAGGTAGGGTAGTGTAGGTTAGGATTAGGGTAGGTAGCATATTGTAGGTTAGGTTTAGGGTAGGTAGGGTAGTGTAGGTTAGGGTTAGGGTAGGTAGGGTAGTGTCGGTTAGGGTAGGATAGGTAGGGTATTGTAGGTTAGAGTCAGGGTAGGTAGGGTAGTGTAGGTTAGGGTTAGGGTAGGTAGGGTATTGTAGGTTAGTCTTAGAGTAGGTGTAGAGTAGTGTAGTGTAGGTTAGGGTAAGTAGGGTACGTTAGGGTTGGGAATGGTTAGGCTTAGCTTTGTACATGTGGGAACGCATTCTGACAGTGGAGAATGTTACTGTCAGATACTTTTCCACCCATACAGATCTGCTGGGGGGAAACAGATCCCAACAGTGAAACAGAGTTCGACACAACACCGGTCTTTCTGTCTTCTTGCTTGAAGCAAATTGCTTCAGACCTTTTTTGCTTCTTCAGCAGTACAGCTACTGCATCTCCTGTTGTCTCCGCTGCTAAAGCACGATAAATAATTATGTTCCATTATGTTCTGTCACCATGACAAACTCCTTGTGAGTGTAAGCATGCTTGGCAGTAAAGCTCATTCTGATTTTTTTTGCTCTTCGCATCACCAAACAACATTTATGCATAGCCAAGTGTATCTACACAGGCGACAGCCAATGAGCATGAGGATTCTCTTCTTCGATGTTTAGTGAAACAGAGCAGGTCATGTCATTTCAACATGGTGAAACACAATGACCTGTACCATGTAGAATAAAACACTTTTTATAGAAGACTATTATGAGTACAGTCTTCATCTCATCTGAGTGTACAACATTCAGATCAAACTTCACAAAAACATATTTGTTAACGTGTAAAACTTTTTACATTGGCTCCAAACTACTGATTAAGATGTTTAGTTTGCATATTTTAAAAGTTTAAATGGATAGTCACAAACAATACAAAATTCATTTTTGTTTTTATGATTTTTAATATGACAAAGCTATTTCACCTGTTGTATCTCCCCTTAAGTATACTGAAATACATCCTTTATATTTGTCCAGAATAAAAGTGCTATTTATTATGTGGCTCTAAGCATGTCTAAACATAAATAACACTATATACTGTATTTACCTTTAAACGTAAATTAATGAAGACTGATAAATTAAAATACTGTATTCAAACTATACTCAAAGCATTTAAATTAAGACTGATCTGTAGCCTATTATTAAACACAACGTGGAAAGCACTCATTATAAACATTCCCAGGTGATCTCTTGTAAAAGTGTAATGAGATCCATCCACAAGGTTTTTAGTTTCAGGGCACTAGAGTTAATAAAGAATCACTCAACTGAAAGTACAAGACTGAATATTGAATGAGCCACTACATTTCTTTCATCGCTTTTTCTCGCTAGGACATTTGTGATGTAAACTGTCACCCAAACGCATCAGATTTCTTTCATTTGTTTGATTGCATTTGTTCATTTGTCCTTTATGAGTCATGGTGGTCATCAGATCTCACTGGAATGCAGATGTAGGCTGCTCGTATCCCTTTCCCCGGCTGAGTTCCAAGAGAAATCCAAGAGTGTCCACACACTGGGTTAGAACAAGTTCAGATGGGCTTTGGTTGTCTAAACAAACTGTAAACAGTAAAACACCATTTCCGACTGTATAATGTCATTTCTGACAATACTGTAGGCTACTCAGAATTTTACTGCACAATCAATGCATGCTAGGCCATGACAGTAAATCTGTAAATATACAAGAGATTACTGTAATGCAAACTACACTGCATTACAGTACAGTACATTACAGTTCTTGCTCTGGTGACTGTTAAATCACAATACAGTTGTGATTGTAATCCTGTAGAAATACTACTATAAACATTCCCGTGAAAGTATGGCAACTTGTAACTGAGAATATACTGTAAAATTCCACAAACATTCCCACAGTGTATTCTTCCTGTTCTGTTCACTGAATCTCCCCAGAAAGATGTTTCAAACTTGAGCATTTTACTACAGTCCAGTCTCCATCCATCAATAGCACAAGCTGTAGGTGTCCAGAGAAGATGTGGTGCCATTCTGCTGTCACTGGTTTAATGAACGGTTGATTGCTTTAACCTTGCTCCACTTGCTCTTCCTGATAGGTGGACGCAGAGATCGCACTGTAAGGGTCCAAAACCATCTGTGCACAGCGCACCATTGTGGCCAACAGAAATAAACAGAGGAGGACCAAGAAGAAGAGCGCAAACCCCAAATCCACATCAATATCCAGTCGGGACACAGGAAGAGGGAGGTCCATGCTTATCTTAAGTGTCTGAGAGATGGAGCAGAGGAATGTCTCTCCTACCTACTAGATTAGTAGTGGAAAGTAGGGGTGGGGGGAAAATCGATTCTGTTACCAATCGCGAATCTTGAGACACATGATTTTAAAGTAGTCAACCTGATTACAATTTTATAAAAAAAAATAAAAATAAATAATACACATTTAGTTTAATGCTAATACAATGATTGATAGATAAATATAGGTAGATATATTTGTGCAGAGTTCAACATGAACAGGTTTTCTCTCTGAGAAGTTTCTTCTCTTTAATTCTTTTCAGTCATTTAATACACCGCGGTTGCAGCCATCAAAGCGCCGCTTGTTAACTGTTGGACGTAAAATCCTCTACTTTGAGTAATGTTCCTGTTACTATGCATAATCCACAGATTTATTTGAGAGGTGCTGTGGAGAGTATTTGTCAGGAGTCATTCTACAGATTCTGTCTGGTTAGCTGTATAAAGGTTTATATAAACTCTTATATGTCGTGAACAACATGTCGCGTCCACGCAGTATCTAACAGCTGAGCACTTCTTAATGCGGAGCCGATCGCCATGTGACTTCAAGTGCTCCAGTTACTTAAAGCGTGACCATCTGCGTCCGGATGCGCAAAAGCGCACTGAAGCGCGTCATTCAGCGTCTGGGATGCGCATAAGCAGTTTTGTGGTTTAAGAGGTTGTAGTTATTTAGCCTACTTAATAGTTGAATATCTGTTAGTTATGCTGTTAAATGGCTGTGCATAGAATCCATGTGTCCTTATGAAACACATCTGATTGGGTAACATGAACATATAATGCAGCCTAATTATACATGGGTTCCTTAACACTGACTAGTCAACTAATAGCTCAAACAATGCACAGACTGGTTGATTAGTAGTTTTAAATTGGTAGTTTTACACATCCCTACCTGCAAATTCTGTATTACAGGGTGAAACTAATGTAATTTCAGGCTCAACTGTTCTTCAGTAGACATTTCTTTATGAAATACAGGAGCTAGCATGGCTAAATATGTAAAAACATAAAAATGGCAATACACACAGAATCGCAATACATATTGAATCGGCATGAAAATATCATTGTAATATCAAATCGGGAGGTCTGTGGCAATTCCCAGTTCCCAATTCAAAGCTTTATTTAAGATCATTGTGCGAGAAAAATGCATGCTATAGTGGAAACCTCAAATGATACTATCCAGGCACACCTTTGGAACGCATAATACAGGTTCAAAGTTCGACAGCTTCTCTCAAAAGCTTCCTATTCTTGTTTCTTTTTCCTCTTCAGTGTTTTCCCTGGTACAAGCTGCTGGGAAAATAAGCAACCATAGTCAGTCATGTTCTGCTTTTATTAAACAGTGACAACTACAACACAGCAAACACAAAACGTTTACAACATTTCACAATTTAATTCCTTGGCATTTTATAAGCTTTTAAATCTTAAAAAAAAAAAAAAAGCCTCATGGTCTCATGACCAGTTGTAATAATAGTACGAGATGGCGAAATAGTAAAAAATGGAAAGATGTACAAAAACGTACAACTTAAGGCCTGGGTATAGCTTGTTTTTTCACATTCCGGATCGGATCGTGCCTGGTCGACCGTGTTGTCTTATAAAGTATATTCTTTTACCGTGAGTGAATACGAACGCGTTCGACGCATGCGCACTACCACTGTTTTGTGATACTCTTTTAATACAGTCAACGAGGACTGTCTGCTTGTTGAGAAAGCAAGGCTGCATGTGGACAGTACGTGCAGACTGTGTTGATGATAAAATTAGTGTTACGCATCCCAGATAGGACACCTACCTCTCAAAGACATCTGCTGAATGTCTTATTGACATCCGAGAGGAAACGTCTTATAGATGAATAGCAGATGAGCAAACAACCAAAACAATACGTCTTCTAGATGTAAACATGCACATCAAAGAGACATCTGGGTAATCTACATGCGCTTTCAGGGACCAGATAGCACACGTACATCTCCGAGATGTCTGTTTTAGATCTGGAAAGCATCAGCATTTAACAACTGCTAAACATCTTAAAAAGGTCAGATTTACAAATATTCCAAATCATAAACATCTCAAAGACATCTGCTGAATGTCTCATTGACATCCAAGAGGAAACGACTTAAAGACATATTGCAGATGAGCAAACAACAAAAAAAAATGTCTTCCAGATGTAAACATATTAAAGAGATGTCTCGGTGATGTACGTGTTATCAGAAAAATTGGTGGTGTGTACAAAGGAAGAAAGAAAACATCAGGGTTTGGAACGAGACAAGAGGAGCGTATGTTATTGACATATGTCAGTCATCAGCAATGCATACAGTAAATATGGAATGAGTAACCAAATTTGCTCACGGTGGTTTTCTTTCTTAAAATTAAGTGTTAGATAGGAGACTATCTAAATTTTTACCTGTGTTGTATCGATTTGAAATGCTGTTTGTTGATTGGTTATTCTCTATGGGAATAAAAATTGTACCTTGAAAGCAAAGTCGTTTGATATGTTACGATTGCGCCATTTTGTACTAATTATTACATGTTGTCACAAGACTGTTGCACAATTACCAACCAATTGTTGTTGGTTATCACATTTAAACAAACCAAAAAAGTTTTTGGTGTTGTCTCTCATGTATGATAATTTGCAAATAAGTGCATATTTAAAATGATGATGCATAATTTGCATATTTTAAAGGTTTAAAGTCACAACACAAATGTGTATTTTAATACGGCAAAGTTTTATTTCGATAGCTAGATGTTATTTAGCTTGGGATCACTTTGCTACAATCCAATCTGCCTCAATCAATAACACAAGCTTAACATGTCCAAAATAAATTGATAGTCTATTCTATACAGATCTCAGTCTAAGATTCCAGGACATTAAATCAGCAAATGAAGTTCAAAAATGTAAGTCTATCCCAACATGTTACAGGAAAAACTAGTTGTCATTGTACACATTTTAAACAAAGTCAGTCTCCTGAATGACACAGAATTGATCCTGACCTCAGAATTGCATTCACAACCAATAAGAAATGTTCATTTTAAAGAAATACCTGTAGGGTGCTGGTCCTGTCAGCGCTCACCCTGCTGTCTGTGGTCACCCTTTGCTAAGGGATAGATATTCTCTTATCTCGGGTATTAGCATGTCTTCCTCTGCCCTGAGAGACATACACACCAACACTTGGCACCTGTGTCCTCAATGAATAGTTAAACAGGAATTTGGTAACAATCAGACCTTATGTGGGATTTTAACCCCTTATGCTGCTTCAGAAACACTATATTCTAGCAGCACTTTGGGAATCAAGGCATGTGTTACCTGCAACAGGGGAGCTGAGTAGGCTAAAAGGCAGTTCACAAACATTTGGGGCAAAAAGGAATATCTTGCGTTTTAAGTGATTGCGCTCTCAGTTTCTGACGTTCTCATTTTTGTGTGCAGTACTACATCAAATTGTGATTTGTGGATCTTAAGCGCAGCACAGAGGGAACATTACCGCGACCCTGAAAGTGCGTCCATGGCCATGCGCTAAAGTTTGAGCACTGGAGATCTCGCCACAGCAAAGTAAATAAGACTCATTGTACTGTACATGTTCTTTGTTGCAATGCTCTTAATATTCATCTTATGTGGAATTTACAAGTGCCAGAATTTAATCTAAATCTAACAACTGTCGCACTGCACAGCTTTCGTTTTGCCGTCTGTCCGATCATTTAGGGTGGGCAGACAGACCTTCAAGGTGGGCAAATTGTAGAACCCCTTTCATAAAAAAAAAACAAGATTACAGTTTTACATGATTTGTAATGACTCATTAGGTTTATAGGTAACTATGTTTGCACTTTGTCACATTCACAAATGCAGCAAATAGACTGAATCGCTTGAATAATATATTTACAGCTGTGCTCAAAAGTTTGCATACCCTGGCAGAAATTGTGAAATTTGGCATTGATTTTGAAAATATGACTGATCATGCAAAAACTGTCTTTTATTTAAGGATAGTGATCATATGAAGCCATTTATTATCACGTTGTTTGGCTCTTTTTTAAATCACAATGATAACAGAAATCACCCAAATGGCCCTGATCAAAAGTTTACATACCCTTGAATGTTTGGCCTTGTTACAGACACACAAGGTGACATAAAAAGATATCCAAAGCCTTGAAAATGCCAGTCAGTACTGTTCAGTCACTTATTAAGAAGTGGAAAATTCGGGGATCTCTTGATACCAAGCCAAGGTCAGGCAGACCAAGAAAGATTTCAGCCACAACTGCCAGAAGAATTGTTCAGGATACAAAGAAAAACCCACAGGTAACCTCAGGAGAAATACAGGCTGCTCTGGAAAAAGATGGTGTGGTTGTATCAAGGAGCACAATACAGCAATACTTGAACAAAAATGAGCTGCATGGTCGAGTTGCCAGAAAGAAGCCAATGCCACAAAAAAGCCCAGTTACAATATGCCCGACAACACCTTTACACACCTCACAGCTTCTGGCACACTGTAATTTGGAGTGATGAGACCAAAATAGAGCTTTATGGTCACAACCATAAGTGCTATGATTGGAGAGGGGTCAACAAGTATTGTGCTCCTTGAAACAACCACACCGTCTTTTTCCAGAGCAGCCTGTATTTCTCCTGAGGTTACCTGTGGGTTTTTCTTTGTATCCCGAACAATTCTTCTGGCAGTTGTGGCTGAAATCTTTCTTGGTCTACCTGACCTTCCACTTCTTAATAAGTGATTGAACAGTACTGACTGGCATTTTCAAGGCTTTGGATATCTTTTTATATCCTTTTCTATCTTTATAAAGTTCCATTACCTTGTTACGCAGGTCTTTTGGCAGTTCTTTTCTGCTCCCCATGGCTCAGTATCTAGCCTGCTCAGTGCATCCACATTAGAACTAACAAACTCATTGACTATTTATACACGGACACTAATTGCAATTTTAAAAGCCACAGGTGTGGGAAATTAACCTTTAATTGCTATTTAAATCTGTGTGTGTCACCTTGTGTGTCTGTAACAAGGCCAAACATTCAAGGGTATGTAAACTTTTGATCAGGGCCATTTGGGTGATTTCTGTTATCATTATGATTTAAAAAGGAGCCAAACAACTATATGATAATAAATGGCTTCATATGATCACTATCCTTAAATAAAAGACAGTTTTTTGCATGATCAGTCATATTTTCAAAATCAATGCCAAAATTTCACAATTTCTGCCAGGGTATGCAAACTTTTGAGCACAACTGTGTGTGTGTGTGTGTGTGTGTGTATGTATATATATATATATATATATATATATATATATATATATATATGCAACGTGATAGGCCTGTTTGTTCTTGCGTCTATTATATGTTTTCTTGTACATAGTGACAGTGTGGATGCAGCATCATTCAAACGCAAAAGTTTTCAGTTCGAGATGCCATTGTAGAAATTCACTATTCACAATCAGGCATGATTAATTTAATCCAACAGTGAAAGTGTCCAATAACAAGATGGTTACTGAGATTAAGTGAGTGGTATTCAGCTGGTCATGTGACTTTAAAATGGCAGCCCCAATGAGGGCACCCCTGCCGCACGTAGAATAAAACAGCTTTTATAAGGTTGCTGATATGACTAGAGTCCTCATCTCATGTGAGTGCTCATGATTTTATAATCATGATATATGTGTTTTAAAATTACAATATTACAATTTACTGCTAATTTTATTAGCAGTGCACCTTAATATCCCGTTATCATATTGTGAATATCTCATAACGTTACACCTCTACACAAAGGTTTAAAATAAATACCCCAACAATTTTATTTGACAATATAGAAATTTAATTCAAAAGACAAAACAGTTCTCTTTCATGTTGAATATTTCATATACATATATGCTCATATATTTCTAATTCTGTGTACTACATAAATTGCAGTTCACATCATTGTAAAAATCTGGATGAGAAACAAGGTAGCGAAAAACAAACACACACAATCACAATAGACCAGAGCATTGGTCATTTCATATCAGAGAAAAGGCTTCTATTGACACATGGATTTACTTATTTTAATAAACATGAATTAGTATTGAAGGGTAGACAGATACACCCAGATTAAGTTTTTCATCTAAATAAAATTAACAATTCAAAAATGAAACGTGCCAATATTCCTTAAACTATATGGATTCAACTGAAGAATTATGAGAAATTCTGGAATATTTTCTCTGTACAAGGCCAATTTAGAATGTCAGCTTTCAAATTAATAAATTTGGAGAGACTGAATCCAAAAGCAAAACACTGACTGTACAGATTATGCTTATAGGTTTCTTCTTTTCCACTTTATATTAAGGTTATGATAATACTTAGTCTACCAATAAAATGGCTTTGAAGTACACAAATCCTGCTCATTATTGCTTGATTTACAATCTTTTTCATTGTGTTTACAAAAACATGCCTGAGTGAAACCATGACATCAGCACAGGTGAAACGTGTGCTTGAAGACACGGACACAGGAAGAGATGTGTTTACAAGTAATTGCCTGTCCATTTGAAGTTTAAACTTTATATAAAGCTGCAGAATTGACAAGAGAAACATATTAGATGTATCCACAGCCTGTGATGAGTTCAAAAGCAGCCAGAACTACTGCAGCAGGTTATGTGTTACACTGCACCAATAAGAATCCAAGGTTGAGCACCACTCGGGATTGAATTGAAAATGCCTTTAAAACTCAGATTAATTTCCTGAATTTGAACTGAAGTAGTAAAGAGGATGAAATTGTAATCTGAATTTAAGGAAGCAGAATTACAATTAAAACTTTCATTGTCTCCCCAGAATGGTCTTGCCATTAAGATGTCAATATTTATTTTGATAAAGTTCAGTCACGACAACTCTGAATAAATTTAAACAGGAAATATCACCAATGGATATGACAGTTTGGTCTTGGTAGACTAGATCTGCTTACACTGCTGCACAATTAAACATGCATACAATCCCCATGAAGCAGAACTTGACAAGTGGTATTGGGGAGGAGGAGGAGCGTTTAAGTGAGAAAACTCTCATAGCACGCTGCAGTTCAACTGGTTTACCTGCATACAAACAGTGGTGTAGCCAAGGGATCCTGGGGTGGGCCTGGGACCACTCAAATTAGACCCAGGCCCACCCAGAATATTAGAGATTATTCTCTGACTTCAAATATATATTTATAAAATATTTAAAAAAATGCATAAATTCAAATTTCTGAAAGTGTGAAAGAACTGTTTGAATGTGCCACCTCTCTTTTGTTAAGGAATTTTTTTTTTTTTTAAAAATGGGTGAAAATTTGGCACATCCATTTATATTAAGTCCCACAAAAAAGTAATTTCCTGGCTACGCCCTTGCATAAGGCAAAGGCTGTGTCTCGTTTGGAAGGATGCATGCTAGGTAGGACGCATCCTTTGAAGGCTGCAGTATACCGAGTGTCCTCGTTTAAACAAGTCTCGTTTAAATGAGACAGCCTTCGTAGGACAAACAGAAACGGAACGTAACATGGTTGCTATGACAGCACGCCACTCTTTAACAAATGCGAGCACTTCGAGTGAGACGGTAACAAAGTCCCTCTGGAAGGGAATGTATGAGGTACATTTTAGGAGAGTTATAATGATGTAAAGAGAAAAGAAAATAGGTTTTACATGTGTACTTTTAGTCTAATACTTTATTTTAATTATATATTAATAAATTATGCATATTATATACTCTGCACCCATCTACTGAAATACTTCAACTTGGGAATTAACATTACTTGCGTTTGAACATCATATTTACGGGCAAATTGGCGTCCTTTTTTTTAGACATTTCCATTGAAGCAAAGAATTGTGGGTTACGAGTGCCCATGAAGGATACACCTCATGCATCCTCCGAATTCCCGTGAAAGAAGGTCGCATTCGAAGAATGCATTCGAAGTGTCCTCCTCGCTTTTCTGAAACGAGACGGCCTTGATGACATATGCGGCCGACAAATGCGACCTCCAGAGGACACAGCCTTCCAAACGAGACACAGCCAATTTAAATGTTAGACAGAGTGCGCAAGTTGATTGGCTAACAGATTACATGTCAAAGGACCAAACATATTTGGCCATGTAGAGTTTCATGACTGAATTTCAAGGATCATTTATCCCCCCAAAAATGTGGTGCACATTCTGTGATATTTACATTTTAAAGAAAAAGTTTAAAGAAAAATATGTTCAATCAGTTCAGAAACAAACTGTATTGGACTAATGAACTTCCTCTGTTGTGCGCTTGTGTGGAATGTGGGGTGTGGCCAGTTCAATTCAAATTCTGTCTAATTTATACCTTATTCAAATTCTGAGATTTCTCCAACCCTTATGGAAGCTTTTAAAAACAAGATAAAAGAAAACATGCCACAGCTTCTGGGGGGTGGGGGCGGGGGTGACTCCACCAATACATTTAGAGCTCTTTAACTTCATTACATTCAGAGCTTATGTGTGAGGCAGCCATGACACTCCAGATCAAAGCTGCCACATACTAGTGGCTGAATCAAATTTTCTCTTAGATTTTAATGGGATCAAAATGTCACATCACAGTGCAGTTACTACACACAGTAATACAGACAGACAAGACTGTCTTTGTGTGTGTGGAAAAAAGTACACAAAATGGATAAGCAATTCTTATTTCAAACTCAAAAATAAAAAGCATATGTGTGTATGGCAGAGACAGTGTGGGACCGTTTGTGCTCGATGTGTGCAATTGTACGTGATTTTAAAGTGAACACATTTCACCCCTGTTCAAAGCACAGGGGTCGTCGACACCTGTCTGTCTGTGCGCTAGGCTGTTTTTCTCTCTCCCTCTTGTATCCTCACAGTATGGCTTATAAGAATTGCGATGTCCTTCCATTCTTCTCTGTTTCTATAAATCCCTCTATACGGTCATCAATTTGTTTAAAACAGAAAGAAATGGAGAGTAAGAGAGCAACAGGGAGTGAAGAAAGTGACAAAGGAAGCAGGATCACTCAGGGAATGGAGGAAACATAGGCATCTCTGCAAAGTCTTCGTTGCCAAAAGTGCCGGACTGATCCAACATGGAGAGAACATCCTGGAGATGAGATACAGCGAGGGATGTTTAAGAGATAGTTCACACAGAAATGAAAATTCAGTCATTCTGTCTATTCACTTGGCCTACACCATAGCTCTCGAATACTTTTTGCATGAGTGTGCTGCAATGCGATTGGTTACAAGTAGGGTTGTCAATCATTTGAAAAACCAATTCAAATTAATTACAAAGACATGCTGGTTATTTACCTGAATGAATCGCAAAATGTTGCAAATCAGTCTTTGCTGAGAAAAGCCATTTAGCCTTTGCATCTCACTGTTTTTTTCAGCATCTCACGCCATGAGCTACGTGTTTCAGACGCTGTGTCAAGTTAAAAGTAGTTCATTGGTTGTGCTTATTTATTCATTGCTGCATGCTCTCAATGGTTTGGCGAGTCAAGGGACATGATTAATTTTTTAAATAATTGTACAAAATTAACATATTACATAAAATTCAAGTGACCTAGTTATGCAACATGATAAATTATGGTATTTGGTTTTACTGTCGTCAAATCTGGCACGCAGCATCTTCTCTGGATTTAAGAGCTCCAGTGGAGGGAAAGATTTTCAGTAAATTAGTCACTGACAAATATGGTTGTCCGGGGAAATAAAAATTTTAAATCTTTTAAAAATCTAGTTTAAAACATGTTTCAAGTTTACAAAAATGTAATCTTTCAGTCCATGTTGGTTATACAAATTTGACAAACATTTATAGAATATGAAAAAAAAAATAAAAAAAAAAAAAATTTATTGACATTAAAAATGTCATGTGCTGTAACTAGGGATGAATTAAGGTCCTGCGAGGCCCCGGGGCACCAGCTTCCTGAAGCTTCTTTTATTTTTTGGTCACATTCTTCGTGCATATCGCCACCTACTGGTTGGGGTTGGTCTATATATAATATAAATATAATGAAATATATATATAAAATTATATTTTATTTTTTATTAAAATAATTACAAATATATTAGTTCAAAAAACTTAGTTTAAGTATTTGGAAATATTTTGATATTTAAAACATAATTTTCATGTCATTTATAAGTTTTTAAAACCTTAAAAGGAAATCATATCCCTTTTTTATCCCAGTTAAATATTGTTTGTAAAAATGACTTCTTAAGGTATATGAAGCACCCATGCAGAAAAAAGCACACCTTAAAAAAAAATGACAATTTATATGACAATTAATTGTGAAAGTCCTTAATGAGACAATTAATCGTCATAATCACAATTATTTGTTTGACAATTAATCATCAGCCAAATTTCATAATTGTGACAGCCCTATAGACATTTGGGTGATTTTGTGTGCTATCAGGGAGAATTATATCAGATAATTTTTTTATATTAGGGCCTCTGATTAGGGACCCAGGAAGAGATAACATGGCAAGCACACATTCGAGCACTGTTTTGTCTATTTATATTTAGTGTATATTTTGCATTTGCAGTGCCTTGTTTCTGAGTGTCACGCCACCACGGGCCTCTCAGCCTGAGGCCCCCTGAGTCCCCAGGTAGTCAGAGCCCCCGGGACACAGTTGGCTGTAACCATCAAGTAAAATGTATTAAAATACTTTCTTCACAGCTTGAATACATGAGAGAATACACAACTTCAACATTCATTTCATAAAGTTTTCAAACATTTTTCAGGGTGAAAGAAATATTTTATACAAATATAAATTGTTGAGTCAAGAATGTCAAGACGTTTTCTCAGAGTTACACGTAACGACCTGAACAAATGTATTTTTCAAATACTGATCATCAATTTTAAATACAATTGTTCACTGTTTATTAAAAAAAAAAAAAAATGATAATAAAAAGATTATTCTGCACTACTCATGCCAACATTTCTATTTTTCAAGTTGATTGGGATTCAAACAATAATGATGAAATGTGAACTGACCCTTTCACAAATTGGACAATTAATTATTTATTTTTTACAAAGCAGACAGATGCAATGTGATAGTGAAACATAGGGGGTAAAAACAGGTAAAATCACAGTTTTATTCATTTATTTAGTTTGGTTATTTTTAGAGGACTCAAACATGAACACCTTTTCTAGAACAGTACTTCTGGTCGGCAGTAAAGCATGGGCAAAACATGGTTTAATTTTGGTTAAAAGGAATCACACATGTTTTTTGTTTTATGTTAATCATATCGCAATGGCAGTTTTTTTTTTTTTTTTTTTATAATTGCAATTAGACTTTTGAACTTAGTAATTGAAACATGTTCTTCATAGAAGAAGTTTAGTCAAGTAATTGTTTTGTGTGAACTGGGTTTGTAATGTGTTATTTTTTATTGATTGAAGATCTGAAAAAAAAAAACAAAAAAAAAACAAAAAAAAAAACAGCGTCATGTCATTGACCCGAATAACAACTTAAATTTGTATCTGTTCCTCACACGGCTATAGTACGGCTTCAGAAGACTTGAAAAATAGCGTACGAATCATTTAGAGAACTTTTATGGTGCTTTCAGTTCATTTTTTGAAACTAAATATCATCCATCCTCATTCACTACAATTGTATTGAAAAGTACATTCTGTTAAATGTCTCCTTTGGAGTTCCATGCAAAAAAGTCAGTCATACGGGTTAAGAATGAGGGATTTTCATTTTTACATTGTAAGCATATGCTTGTTTATATGTGTGCATGAGCATGTTTGCTCCACTTACTGAGAATATCTCTGACTGGTTGTTCTGAGACTGCGGGTGTGTATCTCCAGTGCCTTGTGTGTGTGGCTGATTTTGCCACTGCTGCCACCCTGACACTCCCTCTGCTGGCCTGGAGGGGAACTGTGCTCCCATCTGACCAACATTACCTGAATGAAAGAACACGAGTGAGATAAAGTCAGAAAAGAAGGAAAACCATATTGAGTGATTAAAAATATCATTTTAAAGATAACGACATACAGGTGCTCTAGATAAGGTAAATTTGCTGTAAAAAGTTTACCGTGGCTGTTTGATGAGGGGTTGGTGCGACTGGTGAGTTGTGGGTAACTTGATGTGTTTGCCATTGAAGCAGCGGCTCCGCCCATCTGGCCAAATGATGAGGAAGTGGAGGATGTAGGGGCGGAGCTGAAACCTCCCATGTAAAATTGAGGTGACTGATTCTTCGTTACTTGACCTGCCACCTGATGGACATAGAGAGGAATCACAACATACAGGAGCATGGGCAAGTAACCCTCTGTTAAGAGAAAGACTCAGTTAACATATTACAATCATAACAGATTTTGCTCTTTGTGTCTGACTGCTACCCAATCACAGCTGTGAGCTCATAAACAGGAGTGGGAACACTTCAGTTCCTTTAACCAATAAAATAACCAGACTAGAACTCTGCTAACTACATTTTCATAAATCACTGCCACATTGATAGGGTGCTATGGGTGTTTGACTGGGTGTTGCTGTACTGTTGCTTAGGTGTTCTGGGAGATTTTTAACACAGTGGTATGTGGTTGCTATGGCGTTTTTAGGTGGTTGCTGATGTGTTCTGAGTGGCACATTGCTATGTGGTTGCTAGTGTGTTGCTAAGGTGTTCTGTGTGATTTTAAGCATATTGGTGTGTGTGGTTACTAGAGCATTTTTAGGTGGTTGCTGATGTGTTCTGGGTGACATTACTATGCGGATGCTAGTGTGTTGCTAACGGGTTCTGTATGGTTTTTTTGGGGGGTGGGGGGGGGGGGGGTTTCTCCCCTCTTCTCCCCAATCTGGAATGCCCAATTCCCAATGCGCTCCAAGTCGTCGTGGTGGCGTAGTGACTCGCCTCAATCCAGGTGGCGGAGGACAAATCTCAGTTGCCTCCGCATCTGAGACCGTCAATCCATGCATCTTATCATGTGGCTTGTTGAGCGCATTACCGCGGAGACATAGTGCATGTGGAAGCTTCACACTATTCTCCGCGGCATCCACCCACAACCCATCACGCACCCCACAGAGAGTGAGAACCACATTATAGCAACCACGAGGAGTTTACCCAATGTGACTCTACCCTCCCTAGCAACCGGGCCAATTTGGTTGCTTAGGAGACCTGGCTGGAGTCACTCAGCATGCCCTTGATTCGAACTCGTGACTCCAGGGGTGGTAGTAGCATCTTTACCCACTGAGCTACCCAGGCCCCCTTCTGTATGGTTTTTAACACATTGGTTTGTGGTTGCTAGGGCATTGATAAGGTAGAATTTTGCTGAACTGTACTATTGCTATAGTGTTCTGTGTGGTTTTTAACACATTGGTATGTGGTTGTTAAGGCGTTGCTAAGGTTGGGTTTTGCTGAGCTGTACTATTACTAACGTGTTCTGTGTGGTTTTTAACACATTGTATTGTGGTTGCTAGGGCATTGCTAAGGTTGGGTTTTGCTGAGCTGTACTATTGCTAACGTGTTCTGTGTGGTTTTTAACACATTGGTATGTGGTTGTTAGGGCGTTGCTAAGGTTGGGTTTTGCTGAGCTGTACTATTGCTAACGTGTTCTATGTGGTTGCTAAGGTGTTTTGGGTGGCACATTGCTATGCGGGGGCAAGGCCATTGCTAAGGTAGGGTGCTGCTAAGCTGTACTATTGCTAATGTGTTCTTTGTGGTTTTTAGCCTGGGTGATACATTGCTATGCAGTTGTTAGGGCATTACTAGGGTGTTGCTAAGGTGTTCTGGGTGGTTGCTAACTGGCCCAAGGCAAAAGAGGCCACTCCAAAGTCCCTATGATTTTCTGACATGGCTCCCGAGCCTTAGCAATAATTGCATCACAAATTCACAAGAGGATTTACATTTATTACTTGCGCTAAAATGATCTTTACCACAATATAAAGCCACTCTCCTTCTCTGTACCTGTGTGTTGAAGGGAGGTCTTGCTGCAGTCCAGACTCCAGGTGGTGCTGTGGCTCCTGCCTGGGCCTGAATGGGACTGTTGTTGCTGAAAATGGCTGCAGAGGGTGTGCTCTGACCTGACATCTGTGCCAGCATCTGACCTGCTGAGTGAGGGGCGGACACCATCTGCTGAGCCATTCCAGCTGACCTGAGATCAGAGCACAGGCACTTGAGCTTCAATAATGATTAAATTCCACTAGGAAAACATTGCTACTGTCTGTACTTTTGTTAAAAGACAAAGATAATATTCTTAAATTGGCCAAAAACAAGCCCACCACTAGTGTACAAGTTAACTGTATGTTGATAACATTGGCTTCAAAAGTGTGTAGAAAGTTTAAATGGGTTTGTGTCTGTTTGTGTAGCACTGATACAGGTTTCAGATGAGTGTAATAGTTAATTAACAATGAATAGAGTATTTCTGAGCATCTGAAGAATGTGAGGTGTGTGGGGTACCTGAAGGGTTCACTGGGGCGTGCAGTACTGGGGAAAGATGCTGCTGGAGGGTAAACCTGCTGTGCACTGGACACACTGGATGACAGAGCCTTAGAGTCTGACACAGAGAGACAGACAGTATGTCAATCACTTTCACTGTCAATCTGTGTTTATCTCATGTAGTGCTTGTGTGAGTTTGTGTGTTTATAAGCAGTCTTACTGTGATCAGTGTTGACTACTCCCACAGTCTGCACTGGAACCTGAGACAACAACAGAGAGCGAAAGAGTTATATAAAACTGATCCGTTTTCACCCATTGTTTTTAACAGGACATATAAAGGGAAACCATATTTTGCTTGTTCTTTTGAAATAAGAGTTTAATTTACTATGAAGTGGTTGACTGACTTGTGTTTTCAAATGTCCGATGCTGATACAGATAACTAGAAAACAGGATGTCCGATATTATATGTGATATAGGCTAATGCAGTTGAATTATAGCAACAGAGTAGTACAAATATACAATGAAAATAAACTTCAGGGATGCACCAATCTGATACTTTGCTTGGTATCGGCTCCGATACCTATGTTTTTAACATGATCGGGTATCGTTCCAGCGTGCTCAATCCAAATCTGATACTGTGTGTTCATCATGGTCGCTACTGTCAAGCTCCAAAATGAGATAAAAGAACCACAAAAGCACCATTAAAGTTGTCTATATGACTCGTGCATTTTAGTTCTTGAAGACATACGATAGCTTTGTGAAATGGCAAAAGGCTGCGTTTAATACACAAATATACAGTCTGCATGCGCAGCCTGCTTCAGAGAATGAGCACTGCTCTTTCACACACAACACACGTGGGTCACGTGACGCACTGCTTTTTTCAGCTCTCGGACTGGCGCGCAATAAGTAAGCGATCCACATATATTCCAGCTCAAATGTAGAAGCTTGGTAGTTTGGTAGGCTTATAACATGCATCGAGATGTGAACTGGAGGAGCAATTCATCAGATTTTGAATGAGAAGCGATTTAAACTACTGTGAAGTAGCCCCGCCCGCCCGAACCACAGCATTTTCTTGTTCCTAGACTTTGCGAATTCGACAAGAGAAGCGTGATCGATTCAACGAACGCAAGAAACTTTTACACCAACGGAAGGTCGCTTTTACACCGATATTCCCGGCCAAACTGAGAATAGATGCCAAGGATGGCCGTAAAACATTCACACACCCACAGTAAGCGATGTCCTTCATAAAGTCAATGGAGTGAGCAAGTCATCTCGTTGTACTCACGTTGCAGCCGAGTGGACCAGCTCACTGAACATTCGCTTGACTGTTAGAAGATTCTGCACACTTTTTTTTGTGCTGGTTCCACCTAGTGGCTGGAGTTTATTTTGTAGAGTGTCACAAACTTCAGGACAGTTTTATGGATGAAGCTACACACACTTTTTGTGCTTATTCTGTCCATTGGCTGGAGTTTGTTTTATAGATTATCTTTTGCTGTGCAATTCTGTCTATAGAAACACCAGACTTCAGCAATCCGACGGCCAATTTGTTGCAGGGGTTCTCGTAGGCGTACATGGACTGTTTGAGTTTGGAGGGATGGATGCCAGTTGGTGCTGTTAATGCACACGTTTTTCTTTTTTCTGACCGTTTGGTTCTGGGGATGTTCGGGTTTTGATTGTCGCACTAATGTTGGAATGTGGTCTTTATAATCTTGTTTTTGACACATGATTTACTTTTTTGTCAAATGTTAATGAGTGGATTGTTTCTCTCCACGTGGAATGTGAATTGGTTGGGGCACCCCATAAAAAGAAGGAAGGTTATTTCTCTTCTTAAGCATAAGAAATATGATATAGTGTTTCTTCAAGAAACACATCTTTCTCCGCAGAGAAGCTGAAAAATTTGGAAAGATATGGGGTGGGCATTTTTTTTTATAGTGCTGGCTCAAGTAAGAGCAGGGGATAAGTAAACATCTACAATTCAAAAGCCTCAAACAGAGTAAAGATAAATTAGGAAGAGTCATTATTGTTTTAATGGAAATTCAGGGACAAAGTCTTTTTTTGGCTAATATTTATGCCCCTAAAGTTGATGATCAGGGCATTTTTATAGATCTTGAAGGGATGTTGCAAGCCTATGGCACCCCTTCATTATATAATATTGGGAGGAAACTTTAATCTTTTGATGGACTCAGTCCTTGATCATAGTGAAGCAAAAGTGTGCAAGCGCCCTAGAGCAACATAGACGCTTCACAGGATGTGTAAAAAATCTTGGTCTTACAGATATTTGGAGACTTTTGAACCGATCTGATAGGGACTATACATTTTTTTCATCAGTCCATAAGATTTGGAGACCAACTGGTCCTCAGTATCCTCTGTGGGCGTGGCTTGGGAGGCACTTAAGGTGGTTCTTAGGGGTCGGATCATGCAGTATGCCGCATTCACCAAAAAATCCAAAGCACAAAAACTCATGGAATTGGAAGGGAATATTAAAAGTGCCAAGGTAGAGCTGAAGCGCCGAACGTCGTCTAATGGCCTCAGAGAATTGACCCGACTGAAATACAGATATAATACTATTTTGTCACGGAAGGTGGAGTTTTGTCTATTCAGGGCAAGACAGTCATACTTTGAGTCGGGGAACAAAGCTTGGAAACTTCTGGCAAGATATATAATATAGAGAGAGTCTTTTTCTACCATTCCCTCAGCGAAATCTGCTGGTGGTGAAATATTTACCCTGGCCACTGCTATTAATAACGCTTTTAAAGAATTCTATCTTGATCTTTATAGTTCTACTGATGAGGATATTAGAAACTTTGTGGAACCATTAGAACTTCCTAAACTGTCGGCTGAGCAAAAAAATTCTCTTGATTCTGAGATAACCTTGGAGGAGCTTGACGAGGTAATTAAGGCCTTGCCTACAGGCAAGGCTCCAGGGGCCAGACAGATTTGCCGCTGAATTTTTTAGATGTTACACTTCAGAACTGGCTCCAATTTGCTAGAAGTTTATACGGAATCATTAAAGAATGGAAAGCTTCCGCCAACCATGACACAAGCCCGGATCAGTCTGATTCTTAAAAAGGACAAAGATCCAAGTGAGTGTAAGAGTTACCGTCCAATTTCCCTGATCCAGCTAGACATTAAAATATTGTCGAAAATTTTGGCTAACCGATTAAGTTCTGACATCTCTTATACATATAGATCAGGTGGGGGCCGTAGCTGTTCTGATAACATTAGGCGTTTCATGAATATCATGTGATCAGTGGCGAATGATCAGACTCCAGTCGCTGCCATCTCACTTGACGCCGAAAAGGCGTTTGATATGGTAGAATGGGATTATCTTTTTAAGATTTGGAAATGTATGGGTTCGGGAATACTTTTATTGGATGGATTAAGTTACTTTATAGACATCTGGTAGTGTCAGTTCAAAAGAATGGATTAATTTCAGATTATTTTACTCTGTATAGAGGCACCCGGCAGGGTTGCCCTCTTTCCCCATTATTGTTTTGTCTTGCCCTGGAACCATTAGCAGCCGAGATAAGAAAGGAGGATGATTTTCCAGGGGTGATATTGGGAGGTGTGGTGCATAAGCTTTTGCTTTAAGCAGATGATATTTTATTATTCGTCTCCGACCCCACTAGGTCTATGCCTTGCCTCCACAGAATGATTAATTACTTTTCTATGTTCTCAGGATACAGGGTTAACTGGTCTAAATCTGAAGCTTTGGCTCTGACAGTGTACTGCCCGTTAATGGCTTTTCAGCTGGGCGCCTTCCAGTGGCTCAAACAGGGCATTAAGTATTTGGGTATTTTATTCCCAGCTAATTTGTGTGATTTAGTTAGAGCTAATTTTGACCCTTTAATAAAAAGGTTTTCAAGCGATGTGGGCAGGTGGGCTTCATTACATTTATCTATGATTGGGAAGGTTAATGTTATTAAAATGAATTGTATTCCAAAATTCATCTACCTGCTACAATCTCTTCCTATAGATGTCCCCCTCTCTTATTTCAAGCAATTTGATAGCATAGCGAAGTCTTTCATTTGGAATGGTAAACGTCCCAAATTACATTTCAGTAAGTTGCATAGGCCGATTGACAAAGGTGGGCTAGGCCTACACAAGATTTTGTTTTATTATTATGCATTCGGTCTCAGACATTTGGCTCATTGGTTCCTTCCACCTGAGAGAGCCCGTCCCTGGTTTTGTATTGAACAGGAAGTTCTTGCCCCTACTTCGCCATTGCAAAGCCTTTCTATCAAACTAACCAGCCAAGTTACACCCCGTTATCTCGCATTTGCACGCGGTATGGACAAAAGTGTCCAGAGTGTTTAATTCTTATATTTATTTAAATGTTGCTTCGAGCGTATGGCTGAACCCAAAGTTATGTATTAATAAGCCCCCTTTCTGCTGGACAGAGTCGATTGTGAGGGAGGTTAATACGCTCGGTGACATATATGAGAGTGGAGTGTTTTGATCCTTTGAAAATATGGTTCAACATTTTGGGATTCCCAGGTCTCAATTCTTCAGGTATTTACAGCTGCGCCACCTGCTCTGTACTATTTTTGGGAGCAGCATACACCCCCCTAGAGTGGCAGATACTCTGGGAGTGGTGATTACTGCTTTTGGAAAAGGTCATGAGGTATCAGTGTATTTCTCCCTGCTAATTCAGAGTCTGAGGGACGGAGCTTCAACTTCTCTCAAGAGATTATGGGAGAAAGATTTAAACTTGGTATTGGAGGAGGGAGAGTGAGCTAGGATTCTAAAAAGCATCAAGTCTACATCTAGAGATGCAAGGGTGCGCCTTATGCAATTTAAGATTTTACATCGATTCTATTGGACCCCTCTAGATTGTATCGGCTTGGTCTTAAAGACACACCCACCTGCTGTTGATGCCAATCAGAAGGTGAGGACACAACACATGTTTTTTGGTGGTGTGTTAAGATCCAAGAATTTTGGTTGAGGGTTCAGAGTTTTATGTGTGATGTATTGGACAATCAAATTTCATTTTGCCCCAGACTCTGTATTTTAGGCGATGGGGTGGTCATTATATAGGGGATAAATGCATAAAAAATTGGGTCCGAGCCAGTGTTATGATCGGCAGACAGATTATTCTTAGGGAATGGAAGTCAGCTGGAATGCCCTCATTTCAAGAGTGGTGCACAGAGATGGGGAGGGTAGCAGCATTTGAGGAAATGTCATGTAGAAGGCTAGGCAATTTAGAATTATTTAATAAACAATAGGGCAGCAATTTGGCCTTTTTGGAGGGCTCTTGGGGTGGGGCAGTGGAGAGAGAAGTGTAGTTTTAAATGTGTGTGATTATTTTATATATATATATATATATATATATATATATATATATATATATATATATATATATATATATATATTTTTTTTTTTGTGTGTGTGTGTGTGTGTGTGTGTGTGTGTGTGTATACTCAAGTGTGACCACAGGGATATTTGTTGAGGGTCAAGGTAGGGTTGGGGATTGGGAGGGGGTAAGGGAATAATGGGGGTTAAATGTTGATTCTGTGAATATATTTTGCTTTTCTGTGTCAATTGTGTGAATCAACAAAAAGTGTTAATCGGAAAAAAACATAATTCAGCTTCCTAAAAGCACAGCGCTTATGAGTAGAGACACTAAAAAAAAACTAGTGAGATGGTTCACAACCAAAGTGAGACGCTCCAAAAAGTCTGTCTGACACATTAGTACATAGACCACGTTTCCTCAATAGGCAGCCCGCAAGAAACAAATGTTTGGCCCGCGCTAAAGGCCTTCTTACACCAAATACGTGACGATTTTGCGAGACAAACTTCTGACGAAAGGTCTATATATACACACACACACACACACACACACACACACACACACACACACACCGGTGTAAAAAATAAATCTGAAAAACAATTTCATCCCTGTACAGTAGGTGGCGGTGTTGCTGTTCTACAAACATTTATACCAATATCATGCCCGCACTTTCAGCTGTTAGAGATTAATACATTGAACGCTGTTAAAGCATTAATTTACCTAATTTGGCATAACTGTTTCATTGTGATCTTTCCATGGTGTTGACACATTCTGAGGAGTATATAATCTGTGTTTTTATGCAAGTGAGATGAGTCAAGAGCACTGTTGCAAAAATATACATCCTATTTATATTTGCACATGTATTTTGCTAGGAGTATATTCCAATCATTCCAAAATTGAATCAGCAATTAGTGAAAGTACAGGAAGTAGATCCCATTTAGAGATGAGCAGGAACAGTTGACTCACATGGAGGACATGGAGATCCAGATTGTTCACTAGTTTTTTTTATTTTGTTTTTTGTTTCAGCAGGCAAAAGTTGTGTAGTTTTGTGTATCTGTATACAAACAAAATGTTAATAATTGTTTGAATAAATAAAACAGGCTACTAATACTGAGGAAAAATTACTAAAAAAATCTGAATATTTATGCGTGACTCTTTTAATAATAAAAACATCAATAGCAATATTAATAATAATAATAGCAGCAGCACCAAAAAGCTGTCATTACATCGACGGCCGTGGCCCTTGACTTTGTATTGTTGACAGAATTTGGCCCTTGGTGAAAACTAATTGGTGAACCCTGACATAGACAAACAATTCAAATTAGTGCAGAAGGAAGTAGGCCAAATTATAAAAATTTTATTATAAACAACTTTTTGTATTGTATAAATGCTTGTCTGCTGCTACCGTATATGTATATATTCTGTAATATATTTGAATTATAATATATATTACTTATTATATTTAGAATTTTTTAAATGATAATATACTTAATTTACTTTATTTCTGGTGCTTTCTCAGTAGTTACTTTATCAGCAAATCATGTAATTAATTCGATTAAAAATTTTAACCGATTGACAGCCCTACAATTTACCCATTAAAATCATTTGCAGCAAGACCAGTGCTGGGTGTAGAGATGGGTCATGAATGATGACTATTTTTGTCTAGATTTTTGTCGATTTTGTCTAGATCTGTAGTTTTGAACATCACTAGCCAAGAGGAAAAGTGAGTGTGCATGTTTACCTGAGGAAGCGCCACCTGATTTGATTCATACACTGCATCTCTACTCATCCCCCCCTCTAACTCCGCCTGCTGCTGCTGCAACTGCCTACAGAGGAGAGAAACAAGACAAAAATTATGTTAGCACAGCCCTACCGTCAACACCATCAAAAATCCCACCACCAACATCTAGCAGACCCATCACCTGGCAACCTACAGCATTCTCAGGTTACCACAGACACCACAGCTACCTACGGAAAGAGAGCATGCTGGTTAATCAACCACCTAAAGCATAGAGAAGAGAACAGTAGTCTCAGCCTCAGATGGCACGCCCATAGTCGCTTAACAGATATACTGCACACAAAGAGCTAATTTGATTGGCTGGTTCTAAGCAACTTCTTTGAGTTAAAGCAAACAGGACTTTTTTAAATCAGTCCGCCTAAAAACAAAGTTGTGTTTACAAGTTACCGTCTCGAGTGGTTTTGAGGACGGATTTGCCAAAGTTTGCCAGGTTAGTGACATAAATCTTCTAAATACATTCAGAGTTTTGATTGAGGCTCTAAACTGAAAATTAACTAGATAACCATGACTAGAACTTGATTATCTGCTTTGTTTTCTTAGCAATGTCTGTGAAATAGTCCGTACTTGTTTTCCGCACTAAGTCTCTCTACACATTTTCCTCAGTTTTTCCATGTGTTTTCTGTACAATTGTCCGTGAAGACTGCTGTGCCATTATTTAAAATATTTTTTCCACTCTGGTCTTCTATTATGGTATAATCTATGTCAGACGACACTAAGTGTATTTAAGTCTCTTAATTGTATGTCAGTCAGATGGCTCTTCCTGTCTAAGTGGGCGGTTCTTGACCAGAATGGCTATGCGAGACTACCCGAGAGAGGATGGGAGACAGAAAGGAGAAGTGAAGAAACAGAGGCCCAGTGCACCGTAGTCCCAGTCTGCTCTCACCTGGCTGTTATTTGACCTGGGCTGGGGGTGGAGGGGCAGTTAGGACTGCTTTGCCCCAGTGAAGGGGGCAGTGCCACCCCCGGGGAAGAGAGGGGGGACAGGGAATCCTGATTTGGAGCTCTACTGTCATGTAAAAGTGGAGGGATTGGTGGAGAAAGAGTGGTCAGATTACATTGAGGGTGGAGGTGAGTTAACACACTCCCTCTAAAAACACATAGACACATAGCTTTAGACAAACTGATACATTTATACTTGATTACCTTCACAGGAATTAAAGAAAAAAGCTAGTTCATCCAAAAATTCAATTACTCGCATTCATGTCATTCTAAACATGCATGACTCTTTTCCGTACATAGAAAGCGTGTAGTGACCAGGGGCTTTCAAGCTATAAAATTATAAAGAAGCACCATAAAATTAGTCCATAGGACTCATGCGCTATATTTCAAGACTTCTGAAGTCATAAGATAGCTTTGTGTAAGGAACACACCAAAATTCAGTTGCTCAGCTTTTATTTGCATTCATGTATATTCAAACGTGGTCTAAAGACTAGGGATGTTAATGATTAATCGTTTAATTGTTGTTAATTTGATTGATTAAGCTTACCGATAATCGATTAATTAATTTCAGAACAAATGCGTTCAGTAATCATGCAAACAGACATTGAAAAGACTGTCTACATAGTCATCCGCCACTAGAGGGCGCTTGCAAGCTGCATGTCACGTCTGACAACATGACAACAAGCACCGTTGATCCGCCGGTCTCGTTTCATTCCAACCACCAAATAACGTCAGTGATCGCTCATCACCAGCAGAGAATTAGCATGTTGTGTACTGTTTATGCAGCATGTTATGATTTTACTTAATTTAAAATAAAAATAAATAAGTCAAAAGGTCTGAAATATCCCACGATCCACAACGTGAAGTTTTAATGAACTTAAATATGTATATTGTATACAAGTTATTATTAACAGTAATTTATTAACAGTAATTAATTCACAAATTTTTACTAAAAATAGTCATAATGTACTATTATTTTAAACAGTAGGCTACATGCACATATTATTTGCGGTCCTCCACATGCGTTTTGCGGTATTATCGTTAGCGATTGATTGATTAAAGGGGTCATGACATGAGGAATCACATTTTTCTTGATCTTTTAACTTATAAGAGGTCATTGTACTATAAAAACATACTGTAAGTTTCAGAACTGAAAACTTCCTCCTAAATAGAAAAGGAGCATTTATTTAAACTAGGCCCAAGAAACGTCTCGTTTGTAATTTGTGGAACTTGTGATGTCACAAGGGCCAAATACATCTGCAAATGACTGCCTCTTCAGCAAGACATCAACGAATATTTTTCGTCACTGCACCTTTGGCCCCGCCCACTGAAGCTCAGTTACACAAGTGAAGAGGAGAGAGGGCCTGTCATTGGAGATTCATCTACACCAAAGGAGACTTACACAGGACACCTTCATGTGAGCCTTCAACTGGATTTAAATATTTTTCTAGATAAACCTGCACTAGACGAATGGCTTTGACCATTATCATGTCTCTCACGCCACTTTTAAAAGATGCAATGTCAAGTTATAACTCTAAAAAGAAGACTATTTTTTGCTGTTTGGAGGCAACCTGGACCATTCTGGCACCGATCTGTGCTATTTTTAATTGTTAGTCTTTTGTGAACATGCACTATATGGAAGTTTTTTATCGTTTTGATGCGTTTCCGGCGATGTGTGCAGAGTTTTAAGAGTAGTACAAGTGTAACTTCTAAAAACACGTCTCATTCTGCTGCTACCATTTCCTGGGAGAAACACATGCCATTCTGTGTGTAAACAAACATAAAAGATGTGAGATGTGAAGACAAGCGTCTCTGCTTTGGGCTGTTGAAGCAGTCTGAAGCACCCAACATCACCATGGATTGTATTACATTAGCGTTTTCAGAATAATTCAGCGTGGATTGCATATGTTTTCATCTCAGATCAGCATGGATTGCTTGTGAACCTGTCAACACAAGATTCAAGCTTTTCAAAGGAACTGTTAATGAATGAGCATTAGTAAAGATGGGGCAGTAAAAACTCTATTGGACCTGATGCAAAACCATTCACGAATATTTAAATGTCACGACTGTATTATAGTTAAGGTGCCGCTGTGCTTAATATATTCGTATGCAATGTATTGGGTGTACGTTATGTATAAACCCTGAAATTTAGTCTTATAATGTTGTGGAGCTTGTTGTTCATTTTCATCCAATTGAGTTTCAAATTTGCCTGTAATGGAAGGGCTGCACGATGTTAGCCAATCAGAACAGTGGGTGTTTACACTGAAGTCTTAAAGGGCCAGATAGCTTAAAACCAAGCATTTCAGACAGAGGGCAGAGACAGGGTGGAAAATTATTATATATTACTAAATTATGACTGTTTTGGTGCCCAAATTTTTTTTTTTACTAACATTATAAGTGGACCTCAGGGAAGATAATAAAATAAAAAAGGAGTATGTCATGACCCTTTTAATTGATTGTTAATTTCCATAACAATCGATTATGAAAATGTCTGAAATTTGACATCCCTAGTAAAGATGCATCTTTTTCAGGCGCATCGTTTTCATCGTTTAAAAACTAAAATTTCTGTCTGTTTCTCACTTTAAACTATTATATGGCTTCAGAAGACATGGAAAATACAACACAAATCGTATGGACTACTTTCATGATATTTCAGTGTAAGCTTGGCAGACCCTAGTCAGTGTATGGAAAAGAGCAGTGTGAACACTCTTGAATATTGCACCTATTGTGTTCCATGGAAGCAAGAAAATCACATGGGCTTAGAATGACATGAGGGAGAGTAAATTAAGACAGAATATTTTTTTTTTTTAGTGAGCTATTAAATTACCATTACCATTGGATCATATACATGTTACATTGTATAAAGTCTATTTTATAATAGTTTAAATAATTGTAAAAAAAAAAAAAAAAAAAAAAACTGTCAGCACAAACACACTAGCATGTAAAAGAACAGTTTTGATTGAAAAGTTTTGATCAAATAGAAAGCAAACAAATAGCTCATAACAATTAGGTCTGTGTACACGTGAGCCTTCATGCATAGGCGACAGTTGCACTACGCAGTATTTATGTATGTTGTGTGTATGTATCTGGTCTTTCAGTTCATTTCAATACTCACTTGACGTTGGCGTTGGTGCATATAATGTACTCAATCTCCTCTGAGAAAGGGTTCTGGAAGGTGAACGAGCTCGTTCTCATCAAGATCCACTCGTTGGATTTAGAGCGGAACCGGAACATCACCGTCATAACCTGACCTCGTAGATTCACCACCTACATCAAAGGTCAAACGTTATTGCCATGACTTTCTCAATCAAAAATTGCGATTCCATAACCATATCATTTAGGATCTAAATGATATAGGATCTAAATGATTTAGTATCATTTAGGAACCCTGTATCATGCAAAATGACACAAAAACACACCTGCTGAAGGCTGTCTCTTAATAAGCCCTGTTCTTCTGGGTGTGCGAGATCTAGAATGTTCTTCCCCAGTAACTCCTGTGTCGCACAAAAACACAACAGATGTGATGTAAAATGCAACCCTGAAGCTCATCAGCTGTCCTCAAGAAATGCAGGGCCATCTTATTGTCCTGTTCCTTTTCCTATGGACCTGACCCAGTCTGGGGAGCCTACCTGAGGTTGGTAGCCCACTGTCGCCAGGCAGCGGTGATCCACAAAGGTGTAGACGCCTTGACAGTTATGGCGAGAAATAAATTCCACTGGAACGCTGATGTTATTTATGTTGGTGTCGCTTGGAGAACAGGTTACCTGCAACAGGTCAGAGGTGGCAAGAGGGTTTTCTAAGGTGTTGTTCATATTTTAAGCATTTGAAGGAAAGGTTTACCTGTTAATGCCTCATGCTGCTTTTGTCCATACATTGAAAGTGAACAGAGATTTGGGCTGTCAAGCTTGTCATCAAAAATGACAGAAAAGCGCCATAAAAGTAGTAAATGCACTATATTCCTGAAATCATACGATAACTTTGTGCGAGGAACATACCGACATGAAAGTTATACATTTAAGTGAATTAGAGCTTAAATTTTGGTCTGTTCCTTACACAAAGCTTCAGAAGACTTGAAATATAGCTCAAGTCATATAAAGTGCTTTAAAAAGATAGTTCACTCAAAAATGAAAATTCTCTCATCATTTGCTCACCCTCATGCCATCCCAGATGTGTATGACTGAGATATTTTAGAAGAATATCTCAGCTTTGTAGGTCCTCACAATGCAAGTGAATGGTGACCGGAACAATGAAGGTCCAAAAAGCACATAAATGCAGCATAAAAGTAATCAATAAGACTCCAGTGGTTTAATCCATATCTTCAGAAGCAATATGATAGGTGTGGGTGATAAACAGATCAGTATTTAAGTGATTTTTTACTATAAATCTACTTTCACACAACCCTCCTATGCATGTTCACGAGAGTTCTTCTGTTTTTTGCCGATTTGCATCATATGTGCATATCGCCACCTATTGGGCTGTTGTGCAGATAGCATTTATTTATTCTTTTACTTTGCTTTATCCGCCCGTTTTTTTCTCCTTCCTTCCCAGTAGGTGGCGATAGGTGAAAGTATAGAATTATAGTAAAAACTGACTTAAAGAGCACCTATTATGGTTTTTAAACGTGCCTAATTTTGTTTTAAAGGTCTCATACAATAGATTTACATGCATCCAAGGTCAAAAAACAATTTGCTCATAATTTAAACTGCAGCATTCCTTTTTTCCCCAGTGTCAAAAATGACTCGTTCAATGATCCTACTAAATGATTCATTCTAAACTCCTCCTTTCAGAGAGCCTACTCTGCTCTGATTGGTCAGATGTCCCAGTCTGTTGTGATTGGTCTACCGCTTAGTGTAGTGTTTGAGGGCGGGTCAAAGCTGTTCGCGAGCAGCCAATGAAGACCAGAGGTGGGTTTTTTGTTACCAAATTACGTAGGTTAGTACAGGAAGTAAGTCTGGAATTACTAACGACTCGTTTCAGATGTTCAGAATCGGTTCTTTCTTTTGGGTGTCAATAACTCCATCTGTCGTGCACTTTGATTTTCAAAACTTTGCAGACTTTTTTACATTCACAAACAGCTATATAACACACTACATGAAAGGTAATATTTGAAAAACCATAATAGGTGCTCTTTAAATATTTATCTGTTTCTCACCACATCTATCATATCGCTTTAGGAGGTATGGATTTAACCAGTGGAGTCTTATGGAGAACTTTTATGATGACTTTATGTGCTTTTTTAGAACTTAAAATTTCTGGTCACCATTCAATTGCATTGAATGGCGCAACAGAGCTGAGATATTTTTCTAAAATTTCTTCGTTTTAGAGAAAGTCATACACATCTGAGATGGCATGAGGGTGAGTAAATGATGAGAGAATTTTCATTTTTGGGTGAACTATCCATTTAATGGGGTGTTTATGGTGCATTATGTCATTTCTGGAGCATGTCAGCCCCTGGTCCTCATCCACTTTCACTGTCTGGAAAAGAGCAGCGTGAACATTCTGCTAAACTTCTCCTTTTATGTTCCACTGAAGAAAGAAAGCCACACAGGTGTGGAACAACAAGAGGGTGAGTAAATTACAGAATGTTTGTTTTTTAGGTGAACTACTCCTTTCAATGTTACACAAAACTAATAAAATCAAATGGAAAAAATGCAAAAGTACCTGTAGCCGTCCAATGGCAACTAGGCAGAAACGATTTCCTTGAGTATTATCAGCCTCCTCTTCAGAAAGAGTCACTCCTGAGAGAGAAAGAGAGGATTAAGGGACTATTTCAGCTCTAGTTGCTGTGTTCTGATTGGACACTGGGGATATCATCTCTCTGTGGACAAGAGCAGCTGGTCTGATGGGAGGTCACTTCCTTTGTATTGTTCTGAAACACATCCGAAATTCCACAATGGGCCATCCATGACCATGTTGTTATAACTGTTATCACAACAAAGCCAGACAGTGAGAATGAGGGGCAAGTTCAGTCTATGCACTCATTGATCCCCTTCATTTTCACATGGTAAAAGGTGAACACAGAAGTAGTTTAAGGAGGCAAAACTTTCCCTCTTTTAAAGTAGTTACTTTACTTCCTATGGAAGTCATGATTAGCAGTATTTTCCCCAAGAGTTTGCACATTTAGAGATGGATTTTGTGAGTCACTCCACACAGCTCAGTAAATGGTGACACAATTGTATAGAAATGTTTTTTATTACATTTTTACAGCATTATGTAAATTAAGCACCTTTCATTTAAAAAAAAAAGATGCAATCATATAATACCAATATATTTAAATTGTACTTTGAAACGTTGCTCTATTTCACCATTCGTGATGAGCTTGAAACATGACAAAAAAAAAATCTGGATAGTGAATTATAGGTTTATGGACAAAATCTCTAAATCTGTTGGCCAACGAAATGGCGAAAATATAAGAGCAAAAAAGTCATGAGCTTTCGATTTGAGGACAGTAAAATTTTATCTCATGTAAACTGCCCTAATTGAAAGGCAAACTATGTTTTTTTTTGTGTGTGTGTGTGTGTGTGGATGGTGTTACCAGCAGGAGGCCAGGATTTGATATAGCCTGTGCAGTGTACCACCACATACTGCGGTTCACCGTCCTTAGAAGGACCCAAGCCATTCCTGCAGAAGCAATAAGAGTCTTAATCTATGTTTGTGGATTGACATCTATATATATATATATATATATATATATATATATATATATATATCTATATCTATATATATATATATCTATATCTATATATATATATATCTATAGATATATATATATATATATATATATATATATAAGAAAAAAAGAGAGCACAGTCTAACCTGTTTCTGCTTCTCAGGAAGTTGAGTCTGTTCATAGACACTGGTTCTACTGGACAAACTCCACATCTGAACAGACACAAACTATTAGTTTGACACAATCTGACAGGTGTTTGAGGTTCAAAATACTACACAAAACTTATAAAAACAATACTATTTTGGTGACATATTTTAATGTTTTGTTTAAAGAGTTCAAGGCATTGTATAATTCCCTGTCATTTAGGCATGTTTATGTTCACACAGGCAGGAAAAAAAAAAAAAAAGAAAAGATTTTTTTTTGGTCTGACTCAAATCCGGTTAGGTTTTTGTAGTCTAAACAGGATAAATTATGTCTTCACAGGGCATTTAGAAGGGAAAACAATAATGATGGCCATGCTGTGGGATCGTTACAAACAGAATTTTCAATAGAAAAGTTCAGAATGACCGTTTTATTACAAAATGGTACAGCCCTCAACAGTGGAAGGTAAACTCTTTGAGGGCAAAAGGACATAGGGATGATCACTTCTGAATTGAACGAACCCATGTGTCATGTACAGTATGTCACAGGGGAGCCAAAGCAATGTAAACCTCTTTTAAAGGGATAGTTCACCCAAAAATGAAAAGTCTCTCATCATTTTCTCACCCTCATGCCACCCAAGATGTGTATGATTTTCTCTCTTCTGCAGAACACAAACAAAGAATTTTAGAAGACTATTTCAGCTCTGTAGGTCCATACAATGCAAGTGAATGGTGACCAGAACTTTAAAGGTCCAAAAAGCACATAAAGGCAGCATAAATGTTACCCATACGACTCCAGTGGTTTAATCCATGTCTTCAGAAGAGATATGATAAATGTGGGTGAGAAGCAGATCAATCTCAACTTTCACTTTCACATTCTTCTTCTTTAGTTTTTGGCGATTCACATTCTTCGTGCATATCGCCACCTACTGGGCAGAGAGGAGAATTTATACTAAAAAAGGACTTAAATATCGATCTGTTTCTCAACCTCACTTGCATTGTGAGGACCTACAGAGCTGAAGTATTATTCTAAAAATCTTCATTTATTTTCTGCTGAAGAAAGAAATTCATGCACATCTGGGATGGCATGAGGGTGAGTCAGTGATGAGAGAATAAAAATTTTTGGGTGAACAATTATCTTTTATAAAATACATACATTGGCATTACCCACCCAGAGAGATGCACTAAGGTACGGTAACACACATCTCATGTGAATTCAGGACAGAAAGCCTTCAACATGGGACGTTTCGCTGCATGCTTAAATACAGGACAATAGGCGTCCAGTATGGGACATCATAATTTTGGCCAAAATATGGGACATCCCAGCTAAAACAGGAGAGTTTTATGCCATACCAAACATTGCATATGCCACCTCTACCATTTTTTAAGCTGTTGTCTGTGACGAATGTTTTAATATTTCGATACTGCCCTTATGAAAACATAATCAATGGCAAAACATCCACTGCTAAACTCTCATGCATGATGCACATACAGTTGAAGTCAAATGTTTACATACACCTTAGCCAAGCACATCAGTTTTTCAAAATTCCTGACATTTAATCCTAGAAAACATTCCCTGTCTTAGGTCAGTTAGGATCACTACTTTATTTTAAGAATGTGAACTGTCAGAATAATACTAGAGACTATGATTTATTTCAGCTTTTATTTCTTTCATCACATTTCCAGTGGGTCAGAAGTTTACGTACACTTTGTTAGTATTGGTCGCATTGCCTTTAAATTGTTTAACTTGGGACAAACATTTTGGGTAGTCTTCCTCAAGATTCTCACAATAAATTGCTGGAATTTTGGCCCATTCCTCCAGACAGAACTGGTGTGACTGAGTCAGGTTTGTAGGCCTCCTTGCTCACGCACGCTTTTTCAGTTCTGCCCACAAATTTTCTATCGGACTGAGGTCAGGGCTTTGTGATGGCCACTCCAATACATTGACTTTGCTGTCCTTAAGCCATTTTGCCACAACTTTGGAGGTATGCTTGGGGTCATTGTCCATTTGGAAGACCCATTTGTGACCAAGCTTTAACTTCCTGGCTGATGTCTTGAGATGTTGCTTCAATATATCCACATAATATCCCTACCTTATGATGCTATCTATTTTGTGAAGTGCACCAGTCCCTCCTGCAGCAAAGCACCCCCACAACATGATGCTGCCACCCCCATGCTTCACGGTTGGGATGGTGTTCCTCGGCTTGCAAACCTCACCCTTTTTCCTCCAAACATAACGATGGTCATTATAGCCAAACAGTTTCATTAGACCAGAGATCATTTCTCCAAAAAGTAAGATCTTTGTCCCCATGTGCACTTGCAAACTGTAGTCTGGCTTTTTTATGGCGGTTTTGGAGCAGTGGCTGCTTCCTTGCTGAGCAGACTTTCAGGTTATGTCAATACAGGACTCGTTTTACTGTGGATATAGATACTTGTCTTCCTGTTTCCTCCAGCATCTTCACAAGGTCCTTTGCTGTTGTTCTGGGATTGATTTGCACTTTTCGAACCAAACTATATTCATCTCTTGGAGACAGAATGCATCTCCTTCCTGAGTGGGATGATGGCTGCGTAGTCCCATGGTGTTTATACTTGCATACTATTGTGTGTACAGATGAACGTGGTACCTTCAGACATTTGGAAATTGCTACCAAGGAAGAACCAGACTTGTGGAGGTCCACAAATTTTTTTCTGAGGTCTTGGCTGATTTCTTTTGATTTTCCCATGATGTCAAGCAAAGAGGCACTGTGTTTGAAGGAAGGCCTTAAAATACATCCACAGGTACACCTCCAATTCAGTACACATATCATAAGCTAACTGGCTAATTGTCTTAAGGCTTGACATCATTTTCTGAAATTTTCCAAGCTGCTTAAAGGCACAGTTAACTTAGTGTATGTAAACTTCTGATTCACTGGAATAGTGATATAGTGATAAAAGTGAAACAATCTGTCTGTAAACAATTGTTGGAAAAATTACTCATGTCATGCACAAAGTAGATGTCCTAAACGACTTGCCAAAACTATAGTTTGCTAATTTTAAATCTGTGGAGTGGTTAAAAAATGAGTTTTAATGACTTCAACATAAGTGTATGTAAACTTCTGACTTGAACTGTATGCAAGTTTGCATCGTTACTATGACAACTAATTTGTACATGCTAGCAAAAGTGACTGCAGTCTAAACAGAGAAAAAATCAGATCTGTCCACATATAACCTGCAGGTTGAACAGACAGTCTAACAAAATTGGATTTGAGCATTTTTATTGTTATTTTTCCTGCAGTGCGTACTAGGGTTTCTCCGAAACCAAATTTTTGGCTTCGGTACAATACCAGTCCTGGTACCTCGTTATCGATACTAAATCGATAATATAATCAACAAATAAAAAGCCTCGGATTTTTTATGAAATTACACAGAAAACAACTTGATTAAAAGAACTGCATAAAGTCTCACAGATACAAATGATGTGTTTTCCATTTGAATTTTTCTGGATTCCATGTTAAATGTTTTAATTAAATGTTATGATCAAATAGTGTTTAATCAAATTGATACATACAGCTTTAATCAAATAAAAATATAATAATTTTTTTTTTTTTTTTTACAAAAACAATTGCAATTTTATTTTTGGTAAAATAAAATGCTGCGCAACAGAGTTGCAGGATCTTAATGAAAACATTAATAAAAAAAAAAAAACTGATTACCTGTGGCACAAGTCTCCTATCACAACATGCTGATAATACACTTGCATTTGTGATATGGCTTACAAATAATAATAATAATAATAATATAATAAAACATCTTATATAATTGTTATTATGAGTATTATTGCTACTTTTTGAATATTAAATTTTTATACAGTAGTTATATTTTTCTGTCTTCAATTTCACGCATCCAGCTGAATAGAGCTATTATTTAAGACTTTTATTAACAGACCTTTGAGTTCTTCGTGTTTGTGACGGGTTAGTCATATCAAGGTTCCCATTAATGCTGGGATAATCCCGTCGCGACTCTCGAGCTGAAATCTCAGAGCTGCACTGGAGGAGTTCATTTAAGTGTTAACAGCAGTTTATACTCTAAACACACTGCATGAAAATTAAGCACCAGCAGTGTGTGTTGAGTTTGTGTGAGTGTGTGCACATGCGTGCGCGCGTGTGTGAAGCAGATGACAGAGCAGAGTGGCACCTCTTGTACATTCTGTAGCGTGCAGCGCACGTGACTGTATATTTAATTAAATTACATCCTTCTGCTGTTTAATGATCACACTTGGCCATATCCAGAGTTTTTTTTATTTTATTTTCAAATTGTCATTGATTTAGTCTCAAAACTATCACATCTCACATCATTTTGCTAATGACAGCTGTGGAGGTGGGGGCGTGGTTCAGCGGTGGCTTGTGAATGGAGAGCGAGATCGGGAGATGAGAACGGTAAGGATCATCACCTGTCATTGATTATCTCTAACAGCTGCTTGTCATTGTAGAGAGAGTTGGAGAGGGATTTAAGAGCGAGCCAGATGCCAGAGAGGGAGAGAGGGTTGCACACGCACACACACCCCGAGATCGTGTTTATTAAAGTCCACTGAAAAGTGAGTTTTGAGTTAATAAAAAAAAAAAAATTACTTTGAGTTGGATTTGGCCATCTCCCGCTTCCTCCATTCCCCTCCTTGTGAACTTGTTACAATAGCATACTGTAATGTGGTACCCAAATTAGCAACAAGATTATATCGTACTGTTTTAATTTTTCTGGTATACTTCGTTAGTACCGGTAAACCGTGCAACCTTAGTGTGAACAAAGCCTTAGTCGCATCGGCTTGGTGTAAACAGACCTTAAAGGAATACTTCATGCATAGAATGTATATTCTGTCAACATGTACTCACCCACATGTCGCTGACAGCATGCTCAAGGTCTGGAGCGACATGAGGGCGAGTAAATGATGAGAGAATTTTCACTTTTGTGTGTACTATCAGTCATTGTTCATGTGTCTCACCTCATCCTGCAGATGAAGGAGCGCCGTGCACCCATACTCATCCTTACAGACGACTGACCCGCCTCTTTCTTCACTGTGCCTGTTTTCAGGTCCAACATCCGACCTGCAGGGAGAACATGAGGATGTTATAAACAGAAACTGACTGAGAAAAGAAAGAATGACGTAAGGGAGGGAGTGTGACGAAAGCCATTTCTCACCAGTGTTGTTGTTTTCACTGGTGGAGAGCTGCTCTCGGAGTTTCTCTGCATCATCTGGATGAAGCTGGTCGTACAGCGAGGATCCGAGCCAATCAGACTGAGCCTGGTTCAGAACTGGTGTGACAGAGTCCGACACGTAAACGACACGGCCGGTCTCACATGACACAACGAACAAGAAGCCATCAGCAGCCTCCAGAATCAGATGCTTCAGCTCCTATAGTGAGAGAGAGAGAGACATGAAATGGAAAGGGTAAAGAAAAAAATAGGATGCGTCTTAAAACCTAGTGAGCTATCTTGCAGGCTATTGTGTATGCGCATGGACGTGCAGAGACCGTCAACCCGTGTATCTTATCACGTGGCTTGATGAGCGCATTACCACGGAGACCTAGCACGTGTGGAGGCTTCACGCTATTCTCCGTGGCATCCACACTCAACTTACCACGTGCCCCACTGAGAGCAAACCACATTATAGCGACCACAAGGAGGTTACCCCATGTGACTCTACCCTCCCTAGCAACCAGGCCAATTTGGTTGCTTAGGAGACCTGGCTGAAGTCACTCAGCACGCCCTGGATTCAAACTTGCGACTCCAGGGGTGGTAGTCAGCGTCTTTACTCACTGAGCTACCCAGGCCCCGAAAATATAATTCTTAATAATTAGTCATAAATTTGATTAAATGATTTTGTCCTTTAGTTATAGTTATTTAGTTTATAGTTATTTTCAAAAATATGCTGAAGACTAAAATATATATGGTGGGATAATTTGCACTATCCAGTCAAAAAAAACAAAAAAAAAACACCTGGGTGTAGGTTACATTCACTGGTTCAAAAACGTTATTGCGGATAAGAAATAAATGCGTAATGCATTGTGTTGAACTACTGTAAGAAGATTCAAAATCTTTTCTCATTCTTTTTATTTATGGAGTACAAGGAGGTTTGGTTTATTATAAATAAAAATAATAATACTGTTGTTATGTTAATTATTGAGCTAATATGAATAAAGGATATTATCATGTCTGACTTTATACAAACTGACGCAAATAGACGGTAAGTAGACTGCTGAATATGCATAATATTGCATATCACCACGGGAACATTTACTGAACCATCAATTGAAAGCTAAATTAAATCTGTAATCTATACAGGCAGATAAAGCCCAAAGTATACTTCGGTCAGACGTGGATGCTCACGACACGTGATGCAATTTTCGTCATCAGCAGAGTGCTCGAGCACTGAACGCACACAGCCCTATTTACTAACCGTGCATCTTTGAACACACAGACAGCGCATGCGCCTGGAAATATTTGCACGGGTCCACAGGGTGGCAACACTCACATTTGAGTCGTTGCTCTCACGAAGCAGTGCTAGAAAATGTGACAGACAGTAAACAACAGGAGACGAAGGTAAAAACGTCAACAGTGGATTTGCACGTCAAGAGCACATGTTTGAGGAGGTCAGGAGATCCCTGCATTTGGATAACTTGAGTCTAAAGGACTATAAAAACATTGTTATGGGTCTAAACTCCTGAAGAGAAATAGTCTGGTGTCTCGTACAGTCGTAGCGTGCATGCACCAACGGCCTGTGTATGCGTGCACCGTCAAATGGAGTATACTTTGACAGGCTTTCGTTCGACTGTACACAGACTCTAAACATTTGCGTCAAAATGCGAGACGTACTTTATAGGCAGCAACTCTGATAACCTAAACTCTTGCATAACACTCAAATAACGCTCCTCCCATGAAATGCACAAAAGACTCACCTAATGCCTACGGTGAATTCTAATTCTAAGCTAAAGTGTTGACTGTGTAATAAGCACACAAAAACAGTGACAATACATTTTAAATACATGTGACGATTTCAATTTTTATATATATTTTTTAATTAGAATTTGGTTGATACAGTATGTAGGTATGTACTGTTTGTTTACTTTGTATTTTTATTTATTGGCATGTTTCACTTTTATAATTTTTCTTTAAATTTAATATACAGTATATGTAATTTTTTTAATTCCAATATATATATTTTTAAACAGTCTCTTTCTTTGACTTATTATTCTGATATGTGAAACACTATGAGCTGCACTTGATGTTTGAAAGTTTATTATGTTGGCTTGACAAGACTATCTAGCAAGAAGTTTGTCTTCCTGCAGTATCTGTATATAAACATATTAAACTACAAACTTAACAAAATTATGAATCTAGTTTAAACTTTCAGACAAGACTTTGTCAAGCCAACATCAAGCACTGAAAGTTTTCCGCACTGAAAAAAGTACAGTATATATAATCAGCAAGTAAATCAATAACCTTATTGCAAATCGATTAAGTGAGCGAGTCAACAGACTGAAGGGGTAAACCATAAGATTGAGACAATTGTAATCAATTGGTCGTGCAGTATATTCTCTCATCACATCAAATTCCGACAACAAAATCACGACTTAGTTAACCCTCCTATGGTATTTGGTCATTTTCTACCAAAATACATTTTTCTTGTTTAATAAAAATGGTTTTCTTTATCCGAGCAGAACAAGACTTGGTGACTTTCCTCCATCTGCCATCTCAACATACCAAAAAAATTGGGCTTGATTCGATAAGTCTAAGTGGTTGTGAAAAAAAAAAGACACCTTTGGTATCTGCAGTCAAAATTGACTGACCATTGAAAATGAATGGGAAAGACCAAAAAACAAAGAATTATTTTTTAATCTTTTAAATACAATCAATAAATCAGCCACAATGCAAAAAAAAAAAAAACAGACATATATTACAGGGTGAGACTCTAAAACATACTCAGAGCAAAACACACCCACTCACACACACACAAACACACTTACAACCTGCTTATTTATGCAAATTAATGGTAAAATGTAGAAATGTTCATGTAAATAAAATTAAAATAGCATAAAATCCCAAAAGAAATTCATAATTTTACTGTTTTTACTTCAGGGAAGACCTTTTTTTATCATAATCATAAAAAAAAAAAAAAAAAAAAAAAAAAGAAGTTACACATCTAACCCTTCCGGTCAAAAATGACCACAAATACCAAAGGGAGGTGCCATTTTTCAATACCATAGAAGGGTTAAAATATAATTTCTTTTGCCATGACACTGTAGACTCAGTAGCGACACTGGAAACACTGGTAGACTGAACTGATTCTGAATAATAACTGGTTCTTGATTCCCAACTCTATGTGTGTTGAGGAATGTGTTGATGTCTGACCTGGTCTGTAAGGAAGGAAGGTTTGTATGTTCCATCTGTGCTGGTGTTGCCACTCCCTCGGAGCGATTTTATGTGAGATACGGCCATGCGAAGGATGGTCAGCTTGTCTGGTTTCCGTGCCAATGCGCTGCAGGTGGGCACCATGTCCGACAGCTCTGTGACGTAAGCAGTCATCTTATTTCTCCGCCTCCGCTCGATCTCACTGTGATTCTCCCTGGGGTAAGGAGGTCAGAGCAGGAGAGATGGGCGGATGGACGAATGGAATTGTGGGAGGCAGACAAACACAGCAGGAACACAGAAAAGGTGGAGAGAAAGTAACAATGAGAAAAACGAGGGAGGAGAGAGATGTATGAAGCAGTAAATAAAGACTGTATCAATGTGCTCCTAAAATGAGACGACATAAGCTCATCTTTCGATGACAAACAAATGTGTATGAAAGATCTCATGATGATCTTCAAATGGCCTGGGAAAAAAAGAGAGGGGAGGAGAGAACAGTGCTCAAAAGAAAACACTTAAATAAAGTGCAAGAATGTGACAAAGTCTTGGACTGACAGTGATCTGAGCTCACAGCAGTGGGTGATCTCTTGATCTATTGGTGAATTCAATAAACCTGCCTTTTAAAATGGATGTTCAGGGTTTAACACAAGTCGCAGGTGCACTCTGTAATATTTGTGTGTATACTTCACTAACACCTAGGCAAAAACAGAAGTCTCAACATGATGCCGCTCATGAATGTCTGCCCAGCACCATACGTAGAATAAACCAGCTTTTGGTCTAAGATGGATATGACTCACAGAGAGTCTTAATCTCATATGAGTGTCATTTATTTTAAACATATTTTTCAAAAATACTATTATATAGTGGTCAATTGATATACCGGTCAATATTTGTTATTTTATACTTACCTGCTAAATTTTCTCATTTGGTCAATTAGTAAAACAAACTCAGCAGACAAATGTGAGCTTACTTTTAAGTGCTCGCATTTTTATTTTACAAATAGTTTTTGTGTGAAATTTTGAGTAAAAGGCTGTGCAATAAGAACCAAAAATCATTTCATGATTTTTTTTTTTTTTTTATAGATATTGTGATTGCAATTTTAATTGCGATTTTGGCAAATGTTTTTTACTTTAAAAAATCTCAGTGTTTAAAAAACATTTCAGGAGGGGGAAAAATGGTCTTTGCCTAAGTGATACATGATAAAGTTATTTCTTTATCCCTTTTCTTTATTCACCTTCCTGATTTCCTCTTTGTTCTCTCACTGGTAGCTTTTTTGCGCACTGCATTGATTAGTGAGATCTCGTCAGTGTGCAAACGAGTGCACTAATAAGAATAGTAGATTAACCATCACAGAACATCACGATTTTCATACAATTAATTGTGCAGCCCTAATGCTAAATAAAAATGTATTTAATTTTTAGCAATTTCATGTACATGTCATGTACTATCATATTAAATTGTGTGATATAACACATAGCTGAATTTTTTTTGGCTAGATATCAGCAGACCATGGAAAAAAAAAAAACTTATCAGTCAATCACTACAATTACTATTTCTTTCTGTTTAAATGTTTAGCAATTAGCATACAAACACACACACACACACACACAAACACACACAAAATCACCGAGTACACCTTTAAGCTCTATAAACATCATCATGTTGATTACCTCAGCATTTAACAACCCTCAGTTTTTTAAAAAGTAAAAATCGCCTACACTTGGAGTCCCAGTACTTTTTTGAAAGCAACAGAGGTACAAATTCCATGTTTATATGGCAAGAACTATTAGATATGTTAGACAAACTAATATCTAACAAAATTAACCTAGCGTGAAAAGTGTTGGGACTACAGTTGGCGGATGAACTTGTAGTTATTTTTTCACCGAAACAATTCCTGTGGGTGGATTATGTCAGCTTGACGAAGCCAACATACAGCTATTCTTCAAACATGTTTTTTTTTTTTTTTCAAAATCTCTAAACCGAAACCAAAATTTCTACCACTAACTCCTCCCAGAACTTTCAAGCTATACATGCACCAAACTTGGCACAGACCTTCAGACTGTTCTGGAATAGTGTTCTAAGACTTTTCTAACTGAAAGGACTTACGGCTTTCGCACAGTAGATGATCAAAAAATGGAAAAATCCAATAGGCTTACACTGACAGATTGTTCAAATGAGCCAACGGAATACTCGTTAATTCAAACTCCAACTGTCAAAAATTCAAATGTAAACAAACCTACAAAAGGCATTAAATCTGCATTAAGTTGCACTCACTCTCTCTCTATCTGAATATCTCTATATGACAGTCTGTCTGACCAGTGTTTCCCACAGGACTTTGTGAGACTGTGGTGAGTGGACCTCGCACCTTCTAGGAGGGTCAGGGGGCATGCTCCCCCGTAAGAACATTTTGTACATTTTAAAGTTAAATGCATCAGTCTGGTGCACTTTGAGAGCAAAATTAAGAGGTTAGATCTATGAAGAAATTTGTGCTCTTGTAAACAATTTTCAGGATTGAGAGGGAACTGACTGACTGGAAGTGAGAGATGCTTTGCCGAAGCAACGCCGCAAAACACAATGTTAGAGATCTTCTACGTTATTATGAGAAGTGTAAAAAATATTTTCGCTTCATTCTGAAACTGTGGCGGGACAAATTAGACTGTAGCGGGCCGCCACAGTCTAGCTAATTAATGGGAAACACTGCTGACTATCTAACTAGCTGGCTGTTTGTCTTACTGTAATGTCTGTCTATCAATCTTAAAACATTTATAACTAATTTAAAATTTCAGACAAGGCTTTGTCAGGCCAACACAAGCTTTCTTGACAGACTTCAACTATATAGTCCTCTTTGTAGTCATTTTTGAAAACTTATGGAAAATCACAGATCATATTTCAACTTTCCATGTCTCAAGTTCTTACACTCATATTCCAAGAAACGCATTAATTCTCTCCCACACAATGCTCGTCTGACTCACTCAGCATTCGGATTTCCACCAATCAATACCTGGCAAATCTCTCTTTGTCATTTGCCCCGCTTGAGTCATCATCACACCTGTGGAAAAGCCAGATCAAAAAGACAGACACATTTTTAAACGTAGTCATAGACATAAACCTTATATTAGTTCAAATTCGGGTCAAATATTTGAGTCACAGATCATGACTAACCTGAACAATTTGCTTCCCTCATCATCCTCGAAGTCCGAGCTAGAAGAAAGGGCGAGAATAAACAGAACCAAGCAAAATTCATATTAGTCAGTAAGTGTGTAAACTGCACAACTGCAAAGACCACATTCAAACATTACCGCATTTCGCCACCCGTTCGACAGACAGATAAACGGCAAGAGCAACTATTGAATAAAATCAACCATAAATGTTCTTAAAAGCACACTATTGTTATTCCTGCGAATTTGTTTCTGGAAATCCACTGTTGGCAGTACCAGCGTGTGCGGCTCTCCAAAACCCCATGTCTGAGCGCGATCCATTTTGACCACACTGGATGTGTATAGTTCAACCAAAAATTCCAATTCTGTTCTCATTTACTCATCTTTATGTTGTTCCAAACTCATGTGACTTACATGGAAGACAAAAGAAGACGCACAAAAGGTAGAATGTTTATGCTGCTCTTTTACATACAATGAAAGCAAAACAATTTAAAAAAGAAAAAGAAAAACACCACTCCGTTAAGTGTTCCATGGACATGAGGGTGAGTAAATGATGACAGAATTTTCATTTGTGGGTGAAGTGTTCTTTTGACAACTGAGATCAACTGAAATCAACTGAACATGAGTAGCAGTATTACAGCGCTAATGTACTACCAATCAGCACTTTTATATTTAGAGAAGACGGCTCAGCGTTCACAAGCAGTACTTACGTGGCTTGCCGCTTGTTGTTAGCCTTTGGCACAACTGCAGAACTGTTCGAAAGAGACACAGCTGATGTGGCCACAGCTAGTGAAGAGACTTCAGGCATATCTAAAACACAGCACAAATCCAACACACAGTGTGTGGGTCAAACTCTACAGACAGCCTTGTCAATGGACAGTGGATACAAATGGATAGTTTCAGAGTATTTTTTCAGTAAATATTGAGTACATTTTCAAAAAGAAATTTGACACCCGGCACAGGTCAGCATCAGCTATTAAAATACACATATGGCTTATGTACTGTGCAACACCTTTAATTTACTGTGCAACACATTTACTGTACATTTGCTGAACTTTGAGATAAGTGAGAAAGACACATTAAAGGAAAAATCTGATGACCCAAAAAGTATTTGGGCAATTTTAGACACTCGAGTCACACTAATACAACGTATGCATTTCATTGCAATAAATAAATAATCTAACTAAGTGACATTTGCAAGCAAGTGACATTTTTACAAGACATTATTGCAATGACTTTTTTTGCAACTGGTGTCTAGTTGTTCATTACATTAACTACATGTTCCACTAACCTTTTGTACGTGTATTGCATTTATATCTATTGTTTTATAACTGGAAACCCAACACAGTTCTTTTTGTGCAATAATTCTTAAGTCTTTTCAAAATGTCAGGTAAAAGGATCAAAAGCATTAATCCAACTGAAATCCTTCTAGTCCTTTTTTTACTAAATCAAACTAACAGAACAAGATAATGTGATTGCAGATCAGTTCTCTCTAGCATGTAACTTAGCATCGTCCTTATGCGCATGCAACGAAAAACAGAGGTGCCACGCGACGTGCATTTAACCCGCAAGTCAAATGCAACACAAAGCAGAGAAAAAGAACAACACAGAGGGTGTGCATCATTCAGAAGTGATCATCCACATGCCCTATTCCCTTTGTAGACTTTCCACTTACACGTTTTGTTTGACATTTTAGTCGGAGGCGCGGCTGTGTCGTTTAAACGCGCTATGAGATGCTGGCGAGGGAGACGAGTAGGCGCGCTGGTCAAACCCCGTCAGCATGGATTTTGAACAGCGCTGCAGAGTATTCACTTAGCGAATCTCCACTCTCTTCCTAACAAAACGGACAAACTACATCTCCTCACCCGCACAAACAAGGACTTTTCTAACTCTGCTGCCTTGTGCTTCACAGAAACCTGGCTGAGTGAAGCCATTCCGGACAGCGCGTTACATCTGCCGGGCTTCCAGCTGTTCAGAGCGGATCGCATCGCGGAGTTAACGGGGAAAACGAGAAGCGGTGGAACATGCTTTTACATCAATGAAACTTGGTGTACAGATGTAACAACATTAAAGAGGATGTGCTGTCCTAATTTGGAAGCGCTTTTTATTAACTGTAAGCCTTTCTACTCGCCGCGGGAGTTTTCCTAGTTTATTCTGGTGAGTGTGTATATCGCGCCAAACGCGTGTTTGAACACAGCGCTGCAACAGCTGACTGATCAAATCACAGACACAGAACAACAATACCCGGACTCAGTTATTATTATTCTTGGGGATTTTAACAAAGCAAACCTCACACATGAACTGCCCAAATACAAACAGCACATTACATGCCCAACCAGAGACAGAAATATACTGGATCATTGCTACACAACAATAAAGAATGCATATCGCTCTGTCCCTTGAGCAGCTTTGGGACTCTCTGATCACTGTCTGGTTCATCTTCTTCCAACCTACAGACAGAAATTAAAATCTGCTAAGTCTGTATTAAGGACTGTAAAGATATGGACCAATGAAGCAGAGCTGGAATTACAAGCCTGCTTTGACTGCATGGATTGGAGTGTTTTTGAGGCTGCAGCCACAGACCTGGACGAGCTCACAGATACTGTGACATCATATATCAGTTTCTGTGAGGATATGTGCATTCCTATTCCTATGGCGTTTCACCTGCATGTCTTAGATCCTGTGCTAACCAGCTGGCCCCCATCTTCACACAGATCTTCAATAGATCACTGGAGCAGTGTGAAGTCCCATGCTGCTTCAAACGTTCCACTATCATCCCCATCCCAAAGAAACCAAAAATCACAGGACTTAATGACTACAGACCTGTCGCCCTGACATCTGTGGTCATGAAGTCATTTGAGAGAATGGTGTTGACCCACCTGAAGAACATAACTGGACCCATTCTAGATCCCCTTCAATTTGCTTATCGAGCAAACAGGTCTGTGGATAATGCAGTCAACATAGGATTGCATCATATCCTGCAACATCTGGACAGACCAGGGACATATGCAAGGATCCTTTTTGTGGACTTCAGTTCGGCTTTCAACACCATCATCCCAGCTATTCTTCAGACTAAATTACACCAACTCTCTGTTCCCACGTCTATCTGTCAGTGGATTACCAGCTTTCTGACGGACAGGCAGCAGCTTGTGAGACTGGGGAAACTCACACAGAGCACCTGTACAATCAGCACATGTGTCCCCCAGGGATGTGAGCTCTCCCCACTACTCTTCTCCCTCTACACCAATGACTGCATCGCCAAAAACCCCTCTGTCAAGCTCCTGAAGTTTGCAGATGACACCACAGTCATCGGCCTCATTCGAGATGACGATGAGTCTGTATACAGAAGGGAGGTTGAACAGTTGGCTGTCTGGTGCAGTCAAAACAACCTTGAGCTGAACACGCTCAAAACGGTGGAGATGATTGTGGACTTTAGGAGGAACACCCCAACACTGACCCCCCTCACCATGTGACAGCAGTGGAATCATTCAGGTTCCTGGGCTCTACAATCTCACAGGACCTGAAGTGGGAGACACACATTGACTCCATTGTGAAAAAGGCCCAGCAGAGGTTGCACTGCCTTCGCCAGCTGAGGAAATTCAACCTGCCACAGGTGCTGCTGATACAGTTCTACTCAGCAGTCATTGAGTCTGTCCTCTGCACTTCAATAACTGTCTGGTTTGGTTCAGCTACGAAATCAGACATCAGAAGTCTACAAAGGACAGTTCGGACTGCTGAGATGATTACTGGTTGCCCCCTGCCCCCCCTTCAAGAACTATACACTTCCAGAGTGAGGAAAAAGGCTGGAAAAATCACCTTGGACCCCACTCACCCTGTCCACTACCTTTTTGAACTGTTGCCTTCTGGCCGACGCTTCAGAGCTCTGAGCACCAGAACCGTCAGGCACAGGAACAGTTTTTTCCCCTCAGGCTTTCCATCTCATGAACAGTTAAATTGCCCCACTGAGCAATAACTATGTGCAGTACAGAGTTTAGTCTTTCTTATATTTATCCAACACATCCAACCTCTTCTGCCATTTCATTCCTCTGAGAGATAAAACAAAAAAACATTTGCACTGTACATAACAGATTTGTATTTACACTGTACATAACAGATTGTATTAGATTTGCACTACCCATGTGTATGTGTGTATGTATGTGTATGTGTGTATGTACGTATGTGTATAATTAGTTTTTATTTTTTTATTATTATCTATGTCTTGCTGCTGTTCTTGTGTTGTTTTTGTATTGTTGTACTCTGGAAGCTCCTGTCACCACGACAAATTCCTTGTATGTGTAAGCATACTTGGCAATAAAGCTCATTCTCTCATTCTCATTATTTGAGCTATAATTGTTTAAATCATCGTTTTTATGGCCGTTTTAGCGTTTTATAGCGTTACATCGTCATGGCATCGTCAAGTTGTAAAATGGGCTATAACTTTACACAGAAAAGGTTAGAAAGCAATTTTATCACACTTTAATCATTTTATGAAAAGGTGGGATGGGGGGCCTGGGTATCTCGGCGAGTATTGATGCTGACTACGACCCCTGGAGTCACAAGTTCGAATCCAGGGTGTGCTGAGTGACTCCAGCCAGGTCTCCTAAGCAACCAAATTGGCCCGGTTGCTAGGGAGGGTAGAGTCACATGGGGTAACCTCCTCATGGTCGCGATTAGTGGTTCTCGCTCTCAATGGGGTGTGTGGTAAGTTGTGCGTGGATTGCGGAGAGTAGCATGAGCCTCCACATGCTGGGAGTCTCCGCGGTGTCATGTACAGCGAGCCACGTGATAAGATGCGCAGACTGACGGTCTCAGAAGCGGAGGCAACTGAGACTTGTCCTCTGCCACCCGGACTGAGGTGAGTAACCGCGCCACCATGAGGACCTGCTAAGTAGTGGGAATTGGGCATTCCAAAATGGGAGAAAAGTAAAGTAGGGACGAGTCTACATTAATTATTGTGGTAATCAACATTATGCCACAAATGCTGTGGATTGAGCTTAACTTGTATTGAACCCAGAATATTACTTTAATTAAAGCTTCAGTGTCCAAACACTTTTTGGGGCCACTGTGTGCATTGCAAAACAGATCAATTAGGCAATATGATCCTTCATGATGAAAACTTTGACGGCAACCCCTAAGACATGATGTATTGTATAACAAAACATAATTAAGACATTTGATGCATAAGACCCTTCATTAGCCAACCTTAAGTCCTTAATGCTGACCTAAGTCAAATTAAACTTTGTCAATACAGCACCAAGCAGACACAAATATCCCTATATCTTTGCACTTGTGTAGTCCATATAATGAAAAAGAGTGTGATCGCATGTAAATGTGTTGCACTGTGTCTGTGTGACTAACAGCTCAACCACAATCTGCTACAAGTGTCAGATCAAACTGTCACAGGGCCTGAGGTTCTTTACAACTGACAAAACTCAAAAGAGCCCTTATTTGCACAAGAAAATCATTAAAAGACCAACATTAGAAGCGAGTCCCGTTTTGACTATATAAGCATGTGTTATCTGAACAGTTGGGCTAACAGCAGCTCAAGCTAACTAGATAAACTGTTCATAACACGCAAAACCACAACAAATCAAACATTAACCGTTTAATCGTGTCGACTGATTGGTTTCATACGATACCTGGATTAGTTGATGTCATACCCGAAAGGTAAACGTGTTAGCATGCGAGCTAACACCAACAAAACAACTTTCACAGCTGCCCAGAGACAAATCTTCCAGACACCAATTTTTTTTTGCGTTACACTGCAATTTAATTCTCCCCAAGTCTCTTAAAGTACTTAAAAACAAATGTCATGACTCTAAACCGAAAGTCATTCTCTCCGCCTGTCCGAGCGGACGAGTTCACAGATTTGTAATAGTTGTCTTTCGTTCCTTTTCGTTTACTCCCCCCCAAATGATCCAAGATGGCGCCTGTAGTTTCAGTAAGCAGCCGAAGCACGTCAGAAGAGGAAACTACTCGCCACTCGACATTCAGCGCCATTGTCACCGCACCAACAGCGCTCATACGTAATAGCTGTGTACTGAATCGAGGATTCTAATGTTCATTTATGTCTTGGTGATTGTTTATTTTGGTAGTATCACTGGCATCTTATTTTATTTATTTTCAATGGTTTTATTATGTGTAATGATACTTTGGTAATATTGTGTACAAAACAATCATGCCAATGAAGTACTTTAAAATTGATAATAGAAAACTGAGTAGACCCTACTTGTCAAAGTGGAGAGTACAGCAGGGGTGAGTACAGCAGAGTAGTGTGGAATGGACTAGAACAGGGGTATACTGTATATACTATAACTATCACAAAAAACTGTTTATCTCCAGAGAGCAAAATTGCAGTGTTGAAGTAGCAGAAACAGTAGTTAAAACATATGGCATACAGAATATGCAACGTAAATTAAATACAGTAAAATATGCAATATACAGAAATACACTAGACTTAGTAATACACTCTAAAAGTAAAATGTTTTATAGAGATGTCTTTATTTTATAAGTATTTATTTATTTATTTATTTATTTTATAAAATGTTTTGTAAATGTTATATTGGTCCATTGCATGGGACATTTTCGTTAGAGTGTGAAATTCGGCAAACAAGACGGTAATCCGAAAATTACAAACATGTAACCAATTGGAGTCGTGTCTGGTGATCACGTGACTCAACGCGGAAGCGACTGTCGAGTGGCATTCCATCCATTCATTGAAAATGTCTTTGCTATAAACTCAGTCGAAGGTGAATTAGCGATTCCTGAGAATTCATTGGTTCAGCGACTGACCTATAGCTCTTACAAGTCAAATATACATTTTATTAGATATGAATAACAAAATAGTCATTATTGTCACAGTGGAACCTGCTTGTTTTGGTCTACAGAAAATGTATTAAAGTTTTAGCATAACCTGTGACAACTCTGTCCAATACAAATGTGACAAACACATCAGGTGTGACTCCCACTCAGTATTTTAATGTTAACATTCTCCTTGATAATATCATCATTATAACAGCAACATGACAATACAGCACAATACAACCTACTGTATATTTTATAAATACTATTTTTATTGTATATCGTGTATTCTATATTGTGTGTATTGTATACTGTACATTGTATGTTATTATTTGTATATTGTGTTGTGTGTAATTATGTGTATATTAGACTTTAAATTGTGTTGTGTTAATCTGATGTTATTGTAAATTGGTATATGTCTCATCACTGTCACGACTGCTATGTTGATCGGAACTGCACCCAAGAATTTCACACACCATTGCACTTGTGTATATGGCTGTGTGACAAAGTGATTTGATTTGATTTGATTTGATTTAACAAAACACTTGCAAATACAAAACAAAGATAACACAGTGTCTGACTTGGTTGCATCTAAGGAGGGAAATGACAAGAAAATTGGGAGGAATGATGAAATCAGAGATGGAAAAAGAAATACAATTTGATTATGATTGAGTGATTGTATTAGAGAAGGTTTAAGACAGGTTCCTTAGGAACAAAAGATCATGACAATAGCACACTTGGAAATATATATATATATATATATATATATATATATATATATATATATATATATATATATATATATATATATATACAGGTGCATCTCAATAAATTAGAATGTCGTGGAAAAGTTCATTTATTTCAGTAATTCAGCTCAAATTGTGAAACTCGTGTATTAAATAAATTCAATGCACACAGACTGAAGTAGTTTAAGTCTTTGGTTCTTTTAATTGTGATGATTTTGGCTCACATTTAACAAAAACCCACCAATTCACTATCTCAAAAAATTAGAATATGGTGACATGCCAATCAGCTAATCAACTCAAAACACCTGCAAAGGTTTCCTGAGCCTTCAAAATGGTCTCTCAGTTTGGTTCACTAGGCTACACAATCATGGGGAAGACTGCTGATCTGACAGTTGTCCAGAAGACAATCACTGACACCCTTCACAAGGAGGGTAAGCCACAAACATTCATTGCCAAAGAAGCTGGCTGTTCACAGAGTGCTGTATCCAAGCATGTTAACAGAAAGTTGAGTGGAAGGAAAAAGTGTGGAAGAAAAAGATGCACAACCAACCGAGAGAACCGCAGCCTTATGAGGATTGTCAAGCAAAATCGATTCAAGAATTTGGGTGAACTTCACAAGGAATGGACTGAGGCTGGGGTCAAGGCATCAAGAGCCACCACACACAGACGTGTCAAGGAATTTGGCTACAGTTGTCGTATTCCTTTTGTTAAGCCACTCCTGAACCACAGACAACATCAGAGGCATCTTACCTGGGCTAAGGAGAAGAAGAACTGGACTGTTACCCAGTGGTCCAAAGTCCTCTTTTCAGATGAGAGCAAGTTTTGTATTTCATTTGGAAACCAAGGTCCTAGAGTCTGGAGGAAGGATGGAGAAGCTCATAGCCCAAGTTGCTTGAAGTCCAGTGTTAAGTTTCCACAGTCTGTGATGATTTGGGGTGCAATGTCATCTGCTGGTGTTGGTCCATTGTGTTTTTTGAAAACCAAAGTCACTGCACCCGTTTACCAAGAAATTTTGGAGCACTTCATGCTTCCTTCTGCTGACCAGCTTTTTAAAGATGCTGGAAAATGAAATCAGCAGGATTTGGCACCTGCCCACACTGCCAAAAGCACCAAAAGTTGGTTAAATGACCATGGTGTTGGTGTGCTTGACTGGCCAGCAAACTCACCAGACCTGAACCCCATAGAGAATCTATGGGGTATTGTCAAGAGGAAAATGAGAAACAAGAGACCAAAAAATGCAGATGAGCTGAAGGCCACTGTCAAAGAAACCTGGGCTTCCATACCACCTCAGCAGTGCCACAAACTGATCACCTCCATGCCACGCCAAATTGAGGCAGTAATTAAAGCAAAAGGAGCCCCTACCAAGTATTGAGTACATATACAGTAAATGAACATACTTTCCAGAAGGCCAACAATTCACTAAAAATGTTTTTTTTTATTGGTCTTATGATGTATTCTAATTTTTTGAGATAGTGAATTGGTGGGTTTTTGTTAAATGTGAGCCAAAATCATCACAATTAAAAGAACCAAAGACTTAAACTAATTCAGTCTGTGTGCATTGAATTTATTTAATACACGAGTTTCATAATTTGAGTTGAATTACTGAAATAAATGAACTTTTCCACGACATTCTAATTTATTGAGATGCACCTGTATGTGTATATATATTCTGAAAGTATAACATAAATGACAAGAAAGGCACTTTACAACTCATTAAATTTGGTATAAACCCTCTCAGCTCTGTCAGCTTTTGTGAATAAAGAATAAAGGGAAGACGTTATTCACTTTTAAAGAATGTTTTCTAATAGGATCACAACAAAAACATTAGTAAAAGATAAATAAAAAAAATATCTATCACTGTTTGTTTGTCATGTAAAATGACAAAGTACATAAAGAGACGTCAGAGACTGACTAAATTGTCAGTGGCCAGTCCAAGTCTTCATAAACTACTTTGGTGCTTCTAGTGTTGGCACAGTCTGTTGTTGTTACAGTCTGAGAAAGATTACAGTGGAAGTATTAAAAAAAAACTTGGTTTTAATGGTCCATTTATCTTCAGTGGAACATTCCAAATCTAATATTCTGTATTTGCTACAGATGCTGTTATTTCAGAAAAGGACCTGAATGCCACACCATTTTATCAAGATACAATAATTTGTAAGCAGTTTGGTACAATTTTATAGAGTTTTTGTAATGAGAAGGTCTGTCTTACTACGAGAAAAAAGTACATTTCCTGTACATTGGTCATAAGAGAGGTTTTAAAAGGACAGTTCACCCAAAAAATAAAATTATCTGAAGTCGTGTGGCGTCATGTGAGGGTCGGACGTGTGAATGGCGAGCTCTGTGCACTTTGCTAGTTTTTAATACTTTTTGTGTCATAAACCGGTGAGATTCAATACTCTCTGTTCCATAACTGTTCTATGAAGACAATATGTCAAAGAATTCAAAATCCTCCGGCTCTGGAGACATTAAAAGACACTTACGTGCTCAAGCTGATACCCCAGACAGGGTCGCAGACCAGAGACTCAGTTTGGATGGTGTGGTGGGAGAGATTCAGCGTCAAATGTCGAGCATGTCGGCAATGCTGGCGAAGGTCGTTGCAGACTCGGAGGATCTTGCTGTAATACGTCGATCGATCACTGCCATGGAGACGAAATTCTCTGAGGTGGTTACAAGAGTGTCGGACCTCGAGAAACGTATTGATTATCTGGAGTCATTGAAGAGGAAATTATCTGCTAATGCGCTAGCGCCCAAGATAGACTTGGAACGCGTTTGGGAAAAAAACGTCCAAATTGTTGGAATTCCTGAGAACGAAGGAGGCAGAGATATGGAGAAATTCCTAGACGAACTCTTCCTGAGTCTGCTCTTCCTGAGTCTGCTCGACATAACAAGCCATAAGCTGGAAATCGAGCGAGTTCACAGGGTTCCAGCTTGGAGATCCACTGAGGGAGACAGGCCCCGATCAATTCTGGCCAAATTTCTGAGATCACCTGATAAAGATCTTGTGTTACGCGAGGCGAGGAGTAAAGGAAGGCTTTCTTGGAAGAACCACAGCATTTTCTTTTTCCCAGATTTTGCAAATTCTACAAGAGAGAAATGTGATCGATTCAAGGAATGCAAGAAACTCTTACATCAATGGAAGGTCGCTTTTGCACTGATGTTCCTGGCCAAATTGAGAATAGATACTAAGGATAGCCACAAAATATTTACATGCCCACAGCAAGCGATGTCCTTCATAAAGTCAATGGAATAAGTAAGTTATTGTGTGACACTGTCTATGCAGCCAAGTGGACCTGACTCACTGAACATTCACATGACCGTCCGAGGATCTGAGCGCATTCTTTGTTTCTTTTTGTGCTGGTTCCACCTAGCGGCTGTAGATTGTTTTGTAGATGAACACACCTTTGGAACAGTTATGTGGATGAATCTACATGTCTTTGTGTTTATCCCGCCTACTGGCTGGAGTTTGTTTTATAGATTATTTTCTGATTGGCACCGCCAGCAGATGGGTGTGTCTTTAAGACCCAGCATATACAATCTAGAGGGGGTCCAATAGAAATGATGCAAAATCTTAAATTGCATCAGACAGACCCTTGCATCTCTAGATGTAGACTTGATTCTTTTTAGAATCTTAGCCCACACTCCCTCCTCCAATACCAGGTTTAAATCTTTCTCCCATAATCTCTTGAGAGAAGATGATGCTCTGTCCCCCAGACTCTGAATTAGCAGGGAGTAATACACTGATGCCTCATGACCTTTTCCAAAAGCTGAATTTTTTAGATCATATGCTACAGAACTGGCTCCACTTTTGCTAGAAATTTATACGGAATCATTAAAGAATGGAAAGCTACCGCCAACCATGACACAAGCCCGGATAAGTCTGATTCTTAAAAAGGACAAAGATCCAAGTGAGTGTAATAGTTACCATCCAATTTCCCTGATTCAGCTAGACATTCAAATTTTTTCCAAAATTTTGGCTAACCAATTAAGTAAAGTTCTGACATCTCTTATACATATAGATCAGGTGGGGGCCATAGCTCTTCTGATAACATCAGGCGTTTCATGAATATCATGTGGTCAGTGGTGAATGATCAGACTCCGGTTGCTGCCATCTCACTTGACGCCGAAAAGGCGTTTGATATGGTAGAATGGGATTATCTTTTCAAGATTTTGGAAAAGTATGGGTTCGGAATACTTTTATTGGATGGATTAAGTTACTTTATAGACATCTGGTAGTGATGGTTCAAATGAATGAATTAATTTCACATTATTTTACTCTGGATAGGGGCACCCAGCAGGGTTGCCCTCTTTCCCCATTATTGTTCTGTCTTGCCCTGGAACCATTAGCAGCCGCGATAAGAAAGGAGGATTATTTTCCAGGGGTGATGGCAGGAGGTGTGGCACATAAGCTTTTGCTTTATGCAGATGATATTTTGTGATTCATCTCTGACCCCACTAGATCTATGCCTTGCCTTCACAGAATGATTAATTCCTTTCCTATGTTCTCAGGAGTCAATTGGTCTAAATCCGAAGCTTTGGCTCTGACAGCATACTGCCCAATAATGGCTTTTCAGCCGGGCGTCTTCCAGTGGCCCAAACAGGGCATTAAGAATTTGGGCATTTTATTTTCAGCAAATTTGTCTGATTTTGTTAGAGTTAATTTTGACCCTCTAATAAAAAGGATTTCAAGCAATGTGGGCAGGTGGGCTTCATTACATTTATCTATGATTGGGAAGGTTAATGTTATTAAAATGAACTGTATTCCAAAATTGTATACCTGCTACAGTCTCTCCCTGTAGATGTCCCCCTCTCTTATTTCAAGCAATTTGATAGCATAGCGAAGTCCTTCATTTGGAATGGTAGACGTCCAAGATTACATTTCAGTAACCTGCATAGGCCAATTGACAAAGGTGGGCTAGGCCTACCCAAGATTTTGTTTTATTATTATGCATTTGGTTTCAGACATTTGGTTCATTGGACGCTTCCACCTGAGAGAGCCCCTCCCTGGTTTTGTATTGAACAGGAAGTTCTTGCCCCTAGTTCGCCATTGCAAAGCCTTTCTATTGAACTAACCAGAGAAGTTAAGTCACACCCTGTTATCACGCATTTGCACACGGTTTGGACAAAAGTGTCCAGATTATTTAATTCTGACATTTATTTAAATGTAGCCTCGAGCATATGGCTGAACCCAAAATTATGTATTAATAAGACCCCTTTCTGTTTGTCAGAGTGGATTGTGACGGGGGTTACTACACTCGGTGACCTATATGAGAGTGGAGTGTTGAGATCTTTTGAAAATTTGGTTCAACATTTTAAGATTCCTAGATCTCAGTTCTATAGGTATTTACAGCTGTGACACCTGTTCTATACTATTTTTGGGAGTATTATACACCCCCCTAAAGCGGCAGATACTCTGGAAGTGGTGATTACTGCTTTTGGAAAAGGTCATGATGCATCAGTGTATTACTCCCTGCTAATTCAGAGTCTGGGGGACGGAGCATCATCTTCTCTCAAGAGATTATGGGAGAAAGATTTAAACTTGTTATTGGAGGAGGGAGTGTGGGCTAGGATTCTGAAAAGCATCAAGTCTACATCTAGAGATGCAAGGGTCTGTCTGATGCAATTTAAGATTTTGCATCGTTTCTATTGGACCCCCTCTAGATTGTATAGGCTGGGTCTCTAAGACACACCCACCTGCTGGTGGTGCCAATCAGAAGATGGGGACACAACACATGTTTTTTGGGGATGTGTTAAGATCCAAGAATTTTGGTTGAGGGTTCAGAGCTTTATGTATTGGACATTTTTCATTTTGTCCCAGACTCTGTTTCCTGGGTGATGAGACAGGTATTCACATTGGGGATAGATATTTAAAAAGTTGGGTCCTAGCAGGAGTCATGATTGGCAGAAGAGTCATCCTCAGGGGATGGAGGTTGGCTGGGGCACCCTCGTTTAGGAAGTGGCGAGGGGAGATGGGTGGGGAGGCGGCGTTTGAAGAGGTGATTTTTAGAAGGCTGGGGAAATGGGATTTGTTTGTCAGGAAGTGTGTGTGTGTGTGTGTGTGGGGGGGGGGGGGGGGGGGGGGTTATTTGGCTTTTTTTGGAGGGTTCTCAGGGAGGGGCTGTGGAGAGGGATTTGTAGTTTAGTTGGGTATGTGTATTATGTATGTTGTTTGAAAATATATCTTTTTTAATTATTATTATTATTTTATGTTTTTTTTTTACTTTTTATGTTCTAGTTGTTGGTGACCACAGTAGTGCCTGTTTGTGTTGGGTGGGGGATGGGATGTTTGGGGGGAGGGGTTTAATATGAATAATTGATTCCGTATTTTATGTTGTTTGTATGTTTATGATTGGAATTAAAAAAAAAAAAAAAAAAAAAATTATCTCATCATGTACTCACCCTCATGCTATCCCAAATGTGTATTACTTTTTTCTTCAGCAGGACACAAATATAGATTTTTTGAATATCTCAGCTCTGTAAGTCCATACAATGCAAGTAAATGGTGACCAGAACACAGAAGGTCCAAAAAGGACCAAAAGGCAGCATAGAATACTCCTGTGGTTAAATATATATGTATATATATCTTCAGAAGCGATATGATAGGTGTCGGTGAGAAACAGATCAATACTGAAGTAATTTTTTGTGTGAAAATCTACATTTTTACTTTCACATTCAGCCGCCTACTGGTTGGGGCTGGTCAAAGATGTAGATTTATAGTTTTAAAAAAAGGACTCAAATATTGATCTGTTTCTCACCCACATTTATCATATCTCTTCAGAAGACATGGATTTAACCACTGGAGTCTTAAGGATAAATTATACGTTTCCTTTATGTCCTTTTTGGACCTTCTGAGTTCTGGTCACCATTCACTTGCATTGTATGGACCTACAGAGCTGAAATATTCTTCTAAAAATCATAATATGTTCTCTTAGACAAATATTTAAAAAGCAGAAATACCTGGAAACACTTAGCACAAGTGTAGCCCCAGAACTGGTAACAGTTTATTCATGAGAACAGCATGACATTACTGTTGAAGGCCTTTAGATGTGATAAAACAGACATTTGGTGAGAAAAAGATGGATTGCATTATAATGTCAAAAGGTGTACAAAAAGAATATTTATATTTTTCATACATTTCAAATGTTGGTTCTCCAAAGCAGCCGATACATAATTATTTAGATTCTCATTTAATGTTCTTTCCTTCTATAATGTCTTTGTTACTATCCTGGCCAGATCAAAACTACCAGTTGACAACATAATGAAATTTAAAATGTAAAGATATTTTTATGATCTAGCTTGTTGTGCTTTAAACATTTCATGATTCCTCACACAATAAAAATCCTGCAAAACCAGCAGTGATATTCATGAACTTTAATGTGAACCCTTGGGTAAGCAAAAGCTCACTGCATTTCTGTTTACCACAGAGAATAAATAACATCCTGAAATTCCTAAACAACCTAGCTCAAACTAAAGCACAACGTTTACACAATCATTCTATCTTTGGCTTGTGGCTTTAAAATATTCAGAAATATAATAAATGAAATCTATGTGGAAACGAACATGCTACAACTGGCCAATAAGTGTTTGCACATTGTTAGGAAGTTTGGAGTTGATGAAGGCCACGTCCACACTATGCATTCATTTACATTAATTCCACAGTAGAATGGTATATTACTGCACACTTTGGAAAACGATGATGTCAGGAAACTGAAAACGTTTGTTTTCAAACTTCAGCGGATTAGTGTGGACGTGGCATTACTCTAGGTTTGAAATGAAATGGATACTGGGGACTGCCCGAAACATACTCTATGCAAATATGTGAACGCAAACGCTTCTAGGTATGCAAGCTCGATTTCATGCGTCAGTCATAGTGCACTGCGAGTATGCGTTGCTCTAATAGCATTAGCATCGGCTGTCTTTTTCTATGGTCAGTATCATCTGTTATGGTGGAGCAGCAGTTTGAAAGGAATCTTGTTGAACAAGCTGGTTAAAGCTTGCAACCTCAATAATAACACATCTGAGGCATTTGAAGGTACATTTATCGACCCTTTGAGTAATGAGGTTTGTTGAGTACTTTTTTTTTATTTGCATGTGAAAATAATGATGGAGCGAACAGGGTCAGCAAAATCTTCCCATAGGAGCAATGGTCTGTTAAAAACTGACAACTTAGTTTGTAGATGTACCTTAATTTCAGCTGAAAAAAATTATTGAGTATAAAACAAACAACATGGATGCAGATTCATATGTCTGGGAAAAGACCCAGTGACTTGAAATTTTTTTAAAATAAAAAAACAAAAAAAACAAGGAAAGCAAAGTATTAAAAAAAGCAAACTTTGGCAAAGAAAGGCACGTGTTGACAGAAATCTCAATAGAGGCAACATTGATTCCTGTTTTTCCCCAGAGAGAGGAATGACTTCAGGGGTTGACACCTTTGACCGATGTGTCTATGTGCGTGTGTGTGTATGACTGTTATTGTTGTGTGTATGTTTCATTTGTAGTGTACACAGCGAATTTTTTTTCATGAAAACTGGAATCAGTCCTCTGTTTCTCTCCCCTCTCTTCTTTCATGTTCGGTTTGAGGAGAGGAAATATCACTTTGGATTTTGCTCATTCTTTGAAATTTCCTCCTCTTTAAACATACTTTTAAGGTCCTCTTCAAAGGAAATCACTCTGTTTTAGAGTGACTGCTGTTATATATAGCGTGACCATTCTGAGTCAGTCCGTTTTTCTTTATTTCTCTATTTTTCATGTCCTCATCCTCTTCTGCCGACTCATCTGTCTCCTCTTTGTCAGACCTCTCGTCCTCTACTGACAACTGTTGAGAAAGTATGACAGAGCGTTGAGTTTAAGAAACACAGGTGAGAATCATTAATCAGAAATATTCATAAAGACTAAAAGGAAATCCCCACAAGAATTTTGTAAGGTTATTTGCACTAAGTGCAAATAGTGATAGATGCTAAAGATGCTATTTACACTAAGTGCAATTAGTGTTAGATGCTATTTGCACCCCTAATTAAAAGGTGCACTCAGTAATTTTTTCCCCATTAAAAAAGTTTAACTCCTAAAGAAATTAATTGTAATTTTGATACATATGTATAAAATCATGAGCACTAACATGAGATGAGGACACTAGTCATATCGGTATCCTTATAAAAGCTGTTTTATTCCAGAGTGACTATTTGCACACCGGTGTAAATAGCATCTGCCACTCAGTGCAGCTATTTGCACCCCAATAGTTTGGTGGAACCACTGAAATATACGACAAACTAAACAACAGATTTCACTGCTGTGACATGGGGTGTAAATACTGTGTGAATATGTACTGTTGTCCTAGTGAAAATCCACCTTTTGTCCCACTCTTTTTCCCATCAGATTTCCTGTTTCCACTCTTAATATTTCCTTTAATACTATTTAAAATAATAGATAAAAATTAATAGAAAAGTTGATTTCTTCACAGTGATTTGGTCACGGTGAATGTCGTGGAGTGCAGAGAAGGGTTTGATCCAGAGGCGGGGTCTGTCCATCGCACTCCTTCCCGCGGCTCGACATCGATTGTGTGTAGATTGCGTCACTATATAGTAATATTGTAGTAAGCATGTTTTTTGGCAGAAACCATACAGTAGTTTTAATGCAATTAACCATGGTGTTACTACAGTAATATGTTGTTAATATACAGTAGTAACCATGGTTAATTTTGTAGTTACTGTAAATTTACAACAAAATACCATGGTGAAACTATGGTTACTGTAGTAAAACCAAGGTTAAGGTTAGGTTTAGGGGTAGGGTTTAATGTTGTGTGTCTGTGGGATTTTAAATAAACACAATAAACACACTGCAGTGATGCCCATACTGTATATTAGTTTTTAAATATGGGTACAAATAGTATCTGCCATTTTATTCTACATGGGGCAGGGGCGCCTTCATGGGAGCTGCCATTTTAGAATCACATGACCAGCTGAATACTACTCGCTTAATCTCAGTAACCGTCTTGTTATTGGACACTTTCACTCTTGAATTAAAATAATCACGCCTGATTGTGAATAGTCAATTTCTACAATGGCATCTGTAACTGAAAACGATTGATTTTGAATTATACTGCATCCACACCACTAGGTGTCACTGTAAGTCCAAGATGACACGAGCAAAAAGTTACTAAGTCCTTTAAATTCTAACACACAGTGCAGTATATGAGTCCAACAGTCACTCTACACAAACCCCTACCCCTAAACCTAACCTAATACCTTCTCTTACGAAAATTAACCATGGTTTTACTACAGTAACCATAATATCACCATGGTATTTTGTTGTAAAATCATAATAACCACAACTTTAAACATGGTTACTATATTAACACCATATTACTGTAGTAACACCATGGTTATTGCATTAAAACTATGGCTTCTGCCAACAAAAACATGGTTTCTTCAATATTACTTCAGTAAAACCATGATTAATTTGACCCAGATCAAACCCTTCTCTCAACTTCCCGACCATTTCTGTGACCAAATCACTGTGAAGAAATCCACCTTTATATTAATTTGTATTTATTATAACAAGTAGCAGCATTAAAGGAAATATTAAGAGTGGAGACTGGAAAAAGGAAGGGAAAAAGTAAGACAAAAGGCAGAATCGAACCTGAATGGTCTGTATGAGAATCTATACCGTTGTTACACGACACGCCACTGCAGCGACACTAGGGTGCAGTTTGTCTTCAATTTCTGTTTCCACCAGACTGTTGGAGAGCAAATAGCTGTGTGTGTGGCAGGTGCTATATACACCCGGGTGCAAATAGACATTCCGGTTTTGTAATGTGCTTTTGGGTTTATAATTTATTTGTAAAATAGGCTCTCTGGTTAACTTTACTTGAAGCGACTTTCCCGTTTTTTTCTACAACATAAATTTCACTCTCACCTCAAAAGTGCATTTTAAAGGCTCTGTGTTTAAAAAAAAAAAAAACTTAAGTTGTTACGTAAAATGTTTCATTATTATTATAATAATTTTTTTTGTTGCTGAGCAAACTGGGAAAGTCTTTTCAAGTAATGTTAAACACAGGCCTTATATTACTTATATTAGGCCTTAGATTGAAAACCGCCATTCTAGCAACCTGTTATCAGTTCCCCAGGGAACCCATGGCTTGAAAATGCTGATTGTCTAAAAACTGAACAGCTCTGTTAAGGAAATCTTTGTATAAATGTGAATTCAAAATAACCCTGTCACACAGACGTACGTTGCTGGTAAGGAAGCGGATGGCTAAGCGTACAATCAGTGCCGCCCAGAAGATGTGCAGACACAGCAGCACCAGCAGCAGCCCATTAAAAAAGTAATATCCAAAAAATGGAGCATACAGAGTCACTGGATACACCCATGTACAGTACATGATCCTGAAGTAGAGAGAGAGAGAGAGAGAGAGATTACAGTAAGTTATATTACACATAATACCTGTAATAAAATATTATAAACATATTTAAACATCCCTAAAAATACTTAAAAATGAACTTGAGAAACAAATTGTGCAAGATTATTCAGTAAACTAAACAAAATGTCATGAATATGTAGTATACTGACCGCATGTGTTTGTCAGAAAAAGATGATGTGATCTAATGTGATCTGATGAGTTGTGTTGTGATGTGTTGTGCTGTGATGACTGGTGAGTTGAGTTGTTGTGATGTAATGAGATGTGATGAAGTGATGTGATGCATTGTGATGAGATATGATGAGATGTGCTGTGATGTGTTGTTTTGTGTTGTGATAGGATGCGAGTGGCGTGATGAGATGAGATGTGATGCTTTGTTATGAGATGTGATCTGATGAGATGTCATGAGATGCGATGTGTTGTTTTTGATTTTTTTTTGGGATTTTTCCCCTTTTTCTCCCAATTTGGAATGCCCAATACCCAATGCGCTCTAAGTCCTCGTGGTCGCGTAGTGGGACGAATCCCAGTTGCCTCCGTGTCTGAGACAGTCAACCCGCACATCTTATCACGTGGCTTGTTGAGCGCGTTGCCACGGAGACATAGCGCGTGTGGAGGCTTCACGCCATCCACTGCGGCAACCACGCTCAATTCACCATGCACCCCACCGAGAACAAACCACATTATAGCGACCACGAGGAGGTTACCCCATGTGACTCTACCCTCCCTAGCAACCGGGCCAATTTGGTTGCTTAGGAGACCTGGCTGGAGTCACTCAGCACACCCTGGGATTTGAACCAGCGAACTAGTGAACTCCAGGGGTGGTAGCCAGCGTATTTTACCACTGAGCTACCCAGGCCCCCTGAGATGCGATGTGTTGTGATGTGATGAGATGTGATCTGAATAGATATGATAAGATGTGATGTAATGTGATGAGATGTGATGTGTTGTGATGAGATGTAATATGATGAAATGTGATGCGTTGTGATGTAATGAGATGTGATCTGATGAGATGAGGTGATGAGATGAGATGTAATGTAATGATATCTGATGAGATGTGATCTGATGAGATGTGATGAGCTCTGATGAGATGTGATATGACGAGATGTGATGAGATGTGATGAGATCTGATGAGATGTGATCTGATGAGATGTGATGAGCTCTGATGAGATGTGATCTGATGAGATGTAATGTGATGAGATGTGATCTGACGAGATGTGATGAGATCTGATGAGATGTAATGTGATGAGATGTGATCTGACGAGATGTGATCTGATGAGATCTGATGAGATGTAATGTGATGAGATGTGATCTGACGAGATGTGATGAGATCTGATGAGCTCTGATGAGATGTGATCTGATGAGATGTGATCTGATGAGATCTGATGAGATGTAATGTGATAAGATGTGATCTGATGAGATGTGATCTGATGAGATGTAATGTGATGAGATGTGATCTGACGAGATGTGATGAGATCTGATGAGATGTGATCTGATGAGATGTGATGAGCTCTGATGAGATGTGATCTGATGAGATGTAATGTGATGAGATGTGATCTGACGAGATGTGATGAGATCTGATGAGATGTGATCTGATGAGATCTGATGAGATGTAATGTGATGAGATGTGATCTGACGAGATGTGATCTGATGAGATCTGATGAGATGTAATGTGATGAGATGTGATCTGATGAGATGTGATGAGATGTAATGTGATGAGATGTGATCTGACGAGAGGTGATGAGATGTGATGAGATCTGATGAGATGTGATCTGATGAGATGTGATGAGATCTGATGAGATGTGATCTGATGAGATGTAATGTGATGAGATGTGATCTGACGAGATGTGATGAGATCTGATGAGATGTGATCTGATGAGATGTGATGAGATGTAATGTGATGAGATGTGATCTGACGAGATGTGATGAGATGTGATGAGATCTGATGAGATGTGATCTGATGAGATGTGATGAGATGTGATCTGATGAGATATAATGAGATATGATGTGATATTGTAATGTGATGTGTACCAGAAAGGGAAGATGATGAGGCGTGTGATGATGAAGACTCCAGCAAACAAGATGAATATGTAGTTACAAGCATTCTTCCATCTCGCGTAGTTAAACATCTTAGCTGACTAAGAAAGAAAGAGAGAGAGAGAGAGAGAGAGAGAGAGAGAGAGAGGAAAAGATGATAAGAATAAGGGGAAATTCATGGATATTCAGAAAATTCTAACCCTAACTAGGTGGAACCTCTTCTACTGATGTACAGTATGTTAGTCATGAGCTCCTATTATCTCAGGCTGCATCCGTATTTGCATAACATGCAACAGTATGCCAAAAGTGTCTATGGTATGCATTTGTGCATGCATTCAGGGCTAATAAGCTACACCACCCTTAAGCTACACCTCACCACCACCAACATCAATACTAGTAGTCCACGCTGCTGACAGTGAACATCATGGACGTCACATTAACGTCCAACTGTTATCCCCTTCTATCCCCACTAGTATACTCAGTGGCCTTCACTTTTCTTCGCCTAATATTTGTTACAGAGCCAGACAAAATGTGTTCATTTGTGCAAATGTATCAGTGTGTAAGACATTTGTTCAGGTGGTTTATCTTCTTACCTCCAGTAAATAGTCTGCAGAATCATGCACGAACATGATCAGTGTTCCAGCTCTGATGTAATTCACACACCAGGAGAAACTGATCAGTGTGATGGTGGCCACATGATGAACGATCTGCTCTTTGAAGTCCTGAGATAGAGAGTTAAGTGACTCGTAAATCGAATTTCATTATACAGTATATTCAGTCAACAACACTGAGGATTTTCTAAACAAATTTTGATAAAGTTAATCAGTGTGTCATGTATTTAACTTGATTACATTTTTTAATCGATTGACTCCCCTAGTTAATAATTTGCTATATTTAACACACACAGTTGAATGGGATGGTCTGGTTTTGCATATGCGGCTGTTTATATCTAATTTATAGAGTTTTCAGTTCTTAACAAAGACCATGTAAACTAATTTTATACAAAAAGCACATAGAAACATTACATTATAAATGTCTGTCATCAGCCTCACCACAAAAACAAAACAGCCTAAATGGATTCTGAACATCAGCTGCTGCTTTGAATATTGTGCTGCACAGAAAATGAAATTTTGTGTGTGTTTGAATAAAATGATATGTTGAGATGCAAAAATTAGGTTTACTGTGTAAAATGATGATGGAATGATGGACAGCAGGATGATGCAATGACTTACTTTACGCTTGACATCTGAAGCCACACTGAACAGAAGGGAAAAGTAGAAACCCAGTTCCAGCATGTAGTACCAGTACTGAGATGGTAACAGTGTCTAAATGAGAGAGAGTGAGAGAGAGAGAGACTGACTTAAACCTTTAGGAATAAGTGGTTTGAAGACATGAGGTTTATAATGTATAAGCTATCTGTATAATTGCTCATTAGCAGACTTTAATGTTTTTATCTGACAGCAAATTTGATTAGATGCAAATCACATCACTTTAGCTCAGCTGTAATATAAGAGCTACTTGGTTATTTAAATGCTTAGTACCTATTTGCCAAATGTGCGGTATGTGGTCAAGGTGCATTTCAAATTATTGTGTGTTGTATGTGTTATATAGTATTGCTGGTGATGACAAGGCACCCTTGAAAAATGACAAGCTCTATGGCCTCTATGGCTCAGTTTTTTTTCATCAATTATATATCACACCAAAACGTGTGCATACCATACACACAAACAGTATACACAAAGAAAATGACTGTTTCAGGACAACAGTTTTTAAAAAATCTCTCAGTTTCACTCAATTATTACTCTATTTCAGCCTCAAAAAAACATTTGTGATAACTGCAGACAAAATGCACTCGATATCATCTTCAGCATCTGCTATGTTTGGTCAAGATGATGTCGCACTGTGGAGGAGAGGGCGTGGTCGAGCACCCGGAGAGAGAAAGCAGTAAGGACATCCACCTGAGATGAATTGTGACTAATTACCGTTTCTATGTTTACAGTGAGAGTCGGGGAAGATAAAAGATGGCCCAGTCCACTGAAAGAGAGAGAGACTGGCACACACCAGAGACTGTGTGTCTGTTGCAGAGAGAGCTTATTACTGTGCTGAAACTGAACTGTGTTTGTTTTATGCTGAAAAGCATAACTTTGAGATCCTGGCATTTAAGTTGGAGTTTAATAAATCGGTCTCACCTGACTGTTAAAACCGGCTCCCGCTTCATCCATCAGCGTATTGCACACCCCCCACCGTCCCACTGTATTACAAGACCCATCCACACAAAACCCTTTTAACAATTTGGGAAAAGCCGGCCAATTAGTACCCAAAATTAGTGGATGGGTGAGGTGGGAACTAAGCACAGCCTCAATGTTATGCTTTTGACCCCGAAATAGAATAGCGACGGTCACTAATAATCGTAAATATCCCCATGCACACACCTCACCTTCACCCGATTATTTGCATCCAAAGCCCCATTTTGAACCAAGCATTGATGAATGGAGGTTTGGTTACAACCTGAATCCACCAAGGCTTTGTATGTACCCCCCCAGTACTCACGGGTATTTGGTACTTTCCTGCTCAACTGGGGGCGGGAAGCGTAGGGGACCCGGATCCACGTCCTCACCTCCGTCACCGGGCACTGTTCACGGACGTGACACAGCTCCCCGCAACTCCAACAGACCGGCCTGAACCTCACACCCACACTAGTGGCGGCAGCTTCCCCACCTGAGAGGAAGAATGGGTAGAGCCGGGACAGAGAGAAACAGGAGGGTTAATACACCCCCGAGGCCGGGGAACTGGACCCACTCCGCCGATCTTTTTGGTTGTCGGGAGATGAATTGCCCCAACACCATGAGATCGATGACATGCCCGACGTCGCTGGGCTCCTCAGCCAGCACCCACCGCCAGCAGGCGTCACGGAGCTGTTGAGCGAAGGCAAACGGGCGGCTGACTTCGCTCAGTGTCAGGGATCGGAACCGCTGGCGGTGCTCCTCTGGACTTCAGGATGGCTTTCTTCAGCTAGGGGTACCTCAGGAGTTTGTCGACCGGGAGCTGCTGGGCCATGAGTTGGGCCTCAATTGCTTACCAGCAATGGTAAGTGTTGGACTGCCCATTGCGCCTGCGGCCATTCCAGAGCTTGGGCAGTGCGCTTGAAGAGCTCCAGAAAGGTCTAAGGATTGTCTTGTGCCCCCATCTTCGCAAGCAACACATGGGGGTTCGCTGCTGCCGGGGTCACAGCGTGCACCCCCACCTGAGGTACAGTGGCGTAGATGACTCCATAGCAGCATACCTTCCTCCTTCCTGGGTTTTGGCACCAGTGTAACAGATGTTCGAATTTGGATCAAAAGGAGGAAGCGGGAGCCGGTTTCAACAGTCAGGTGAGACCAATTTATTAAACTCCAACCTAAATGCCAGGAACACAAAGTACTGCTTTTCAGCATAAAACAAACACAGTTCAGCTTTTCAGCACAGTAATAAACTCTCTGCAACAGACATGCAGTCTCTGGTGTGCAGTCTCTGCTGTGTGCCAGTCTTTCTCTCTTTCGGTGGACTGGGCCTTCTTTTATCTCCCCCGACTCTCACTGTGAACATAGAAACGGTAATGAGTCAAAATTCATCTCAGGTGGATGTCCTTACTGCTTTCTCTCTCCCCAGATGGGCGCTCAACCTCCACACGCATGGACTATTGGGTAGTTCTGAAACCGTAAAATGACTAATGGTACACACTTTCATCTAATGGAATTTAAAGACACACACAAATAAGGGCCATAAGACTGCAAGTTCAATCGATGTGGTGATGATAGACTACAGGAGTTGTGTGTTGTTTTCAGGAAAAACTCACCAGAGTGGGGAACCCTTTCCACATCTCCTCTAGATCATACAACCAGGGTTTCTAGAGAGAGAGAGAGGGGATATGAAATGATTGTGTTCAGCACAGGAAATGAGATCAGAGGGTGAAAACTGGGTCCAACTGCAAATGGCAAACAACTTACATCGATTAGTGCACCAAGACCACCGAAGAAGGCAAGAAGATAAAAGGTGAATCTCCAACTACAAAAGAACACACACATGTGATGATCTGACACTGGTGATTTTGTTGAAGGCTCTGATGCTTTTTAAAAGAAAGACATCTGAATGATTTATTAAGAATTTTATACTGGTGGGAATATTTCAGGCCTATTTCATAAACCGTTATTTAACCTCACACATTCGCAGCTAAAACTTGGCGCACAAAAAATGGCCCAAGCTAATGGGACTAAAGAATGTCCATGTGTATGGGACTAAAACAATGACTAAAGTATTTGAATTCAAATTTTGTTAAAGGGATAGTTCACCCAAAAATGAAAATTCTCTCAGCAGACTTTTTTGTTTTGAATTTTTTAGAGGTGAAATTATCTGTAAATTCTAGTAGCTCTGTGACTGGCCAAAAAGCTTGACCTTTGGCCTAGTTTGTTTTTAACAAAATTCAGATTCAAATACTTTAGTCATTGTTCTAGCTCCATACATCTGAAGTTATCCAAGTGTGTTTGTACCTGGCCTCACGAAACTTCTTGAGTACATTAGGTCTGTCTTGGTTTCTCCGTCGTCTGAACCAGCGTTGGACCTCTCTTTCTGTCCAACATGTCTGCTTGCACAGTTTCTCTACTGAACTCTGCAGATAGCAAGCAAAACCACACATATCTGATGACTCAAAACAACTGAGGTAATCATATGTCATTATATATACTGTCTATATATCTATCTATCTATATATATATATATATATATATATATATATATATATATATATATATATATATATATATATATATACATACAGTTTATAGGCTATATATACAGTGCTGGGTAGTAACAGATTCCATGTAATCTGCATTACATAATCAGATTACAAAAATCAAGTACTTGTAATGGGATTAAATTACATTTTAAAATACTCATAATCAGAATATTGTTACTTTTTTATAGATTGCGTGATTACATATTAACAAGGCAATGGCAGTAAATTGTTAATAATTTATTAATCATCTTAATCATTCTCTTTTTTCAGTCTTTTACATGTTTCATTTTAAATAAGCACATCACTGATATCCGTTCAGTAAGTCTTCGAGTGTTTTCGGAAGAGAGGGTGAAGGGGAGGTTTGTGTGTATTGCACTCAGAACTGATTCTCGCTACTAGCCAGCCAGGTGAAGAAGGAGTGGTCTACCTCAGCATTTAACCACTGGATCTATAGAGATAATTTAATTTTTAAGAATTAAATTACACCAGTGGCGTGCAGCTCACACTCACACATTGAACTTAATTGCTTCAAAGGATCTAGTGGATGCCATCTTTAAGGGTCCTGCCTGCAGGTTACACAATAGTTCAACTGCAAAATGTGCTGCAATATGGAACAAAGCCCATCACTCTACTGTTGCTGATTGACATAAAACTTGACACAATTGTTCCTTGTGTGACTCGGTGGAACTCTGCTGTTTTAAAATATTCTGCTTTCTTAGAATATTCTTGCTGTTCAAAAGATAATAGCTTGCACCTCAGCACTGGAATAGGTGATGGCTATCAATAAGCAGTAAGGGAAAAAAGTGTTTCAGTGTTTATAGATGAAAGCTTTGACCTAGCAACAGTTACTGTTGATTTTATGGTCATTCATGTTTGTAATGTTGCTATTGTTTTATTCACTTTAAATTAACTTGATGTCTCAGTGTTTTGAATTATAAACATTGGCCATGCACTGTCATTGTTGTAAGATGTAATGTTTAATGCACTTTTTAAAAATGTCATAAGGAGCTTTTTGTGAGACTCTTTTTGTTAATAATAAAGAATGGAATATATTTCCTTGCTCTTTGTACTTTAATGTTAAAATGATTATCCTACTCAAATGCACGTGACATAAAATAAAATAGAACTAGGTAGAAAGTAATCCAAAAGTAATCAAAAAGAAATTGGATTAGATTACCCCAAAAATGTAATCTACAAGATTACGTTACTGAATGCATTTTTCTGTCATGTAATTTGTAATCACATCACAAATCAGATTACAACTCACAAGTAATCCGCCCAGCACTGTATATATATATATATATATATATATATATATATATATATATATATATATATATATATATACACATATAATATATATACAGGTGCATCTCAATAAATTAGAATATCGTGGAAAAGTTAATTTATTTCAGTAATTCAACTCAAATTGTGAAACTCGTGTATTAAATAAATTCAATGCACACAGACTGAAGTAGTTTAAGTCTTTGGTTCTTTTAATTGTGATGATTTTGCTCACATTTAACAAAAACCCACCAATTCACTATCTCAAAAAATTAGAATACATCATAAGACCAATAAAAAAAACATTTTTAGTGAATTGTTGGCCTTCTGGAAAGTATGTTAATTTACTGTATATGTACTCAATACTTGGTAGGGGCTCCTTTTGCTTTAATTACTGCCTCAATTCGGCGTGGCATGGAGGTGATCAGTTTGTGGCACTGCTGAGGTGGTATGGAAGCCCAGGTTTCTTTGACAGTGGCCTTCAGCTCATCTGCATTTTTTGGTCTCTTGTTTCTCATTTTCCTCTTGACAATACCCCATAGATTCTCTATGGGGTTCAGGTCTGGTGAGTTTGCTGGCCAGTCAAGCACACCAACACCATGGTCATTTAACCAACTTTTGGTGCTTTTGGCAGTGTGGGCAGGTGCCAAATCCTGCTGGAAAATGAAATCAGCATCTTTAAAAAGCTGGTCAGCAGAAGGAAGCATGAAGTGCTCCAAAATTTCTTGGTAAACGGGTGCAGTGACTTTGGTTTCCAAAAAACACAATGGACCAACACCAGCAGATGACATTGCACCCCAAATCATCACAGACTGTGGAAACTTAACACTGGACTTCAAGCAACTTGGGCTATGAGCTTCTCCACCCTTCCTCCAGACTCTAGGACCTTGGTTTCCAAATGAAATACAAAACTTGCTCTCATCTGAAAAGAGGACTTTGGACCACTGGGCAACAGTCCAGTTCTTCTTCTCCTTAGCCCAGGTAAGACGCCTCTAATGTTGTCTGTGGTTCAGGAGTGGCTTAACAAGAGGAATACGACAACTGTAGCCAAATTCCTTGACATGTCTGTATGTGGTTGATGCCTTGACACCAGCCTCAGTCCATTCCTTGTGAAGTTCACCCAAATTCTTGAATCGATTTTGCTTGACAATCCTCATAAGGCTGCAGTTCTCTCGGTTGGTTGTGCATCTTTTTCTTCCACACTTTTTCCTTCCACTCAACTTTCTGTTTACATGCTTGGATACAGCACTCTGTGAACAGCCAGCTTCTTTGGCAATGAATGTTTGTGGCTTACCCTCCTTGTGAAGGGTGTCAATGATTGTCTTCTGGACAACTGTCAGATCAGCAGTCTTCCCCATGATTGTGGAGCCTAGTGAACCAAACTGAGAGACCATTTTGAAGGCTCAGGAAACCTTTGCAAGTGTTTTAAGTTGATTAGCTGATTGGCATGTCACCATATTCAAATTTTTTGAGATAGTGAATTGGTGGGTTTTTGTTAAATGTGAGCTAAAATCATCACAATTAAAAGAACCAAAGACTTAAACTACTTCAGTCTGTGTGCATTGAATTTATTTAATACACGAGTTTCACAATTTGAGCTGAATTACTGAAATAAATGAACTTTTCCACGACATTCTAATTTATTGAGATGCACCTGTATATATATATATATATATATATATATATATATATATATATATATATATATATATATATATACACACACTATATATATATTATATGTGTGTATATATATATATATATATATATATATATATATACACACACATATAATATATATATATACTGTATATATACTGTGTATATATATATATATATATATATACAGTATATATACACCGATCAGCCACAACATTAAAACCACCTGCCTAACATTGTGTAGGTCCTCTTCGTACCGCCAAAACAGCGCCAACCCGCATCTCATAAAATCATGCAGATAAATGTCAGGAGCTTCAGTTAATGTTCACATCAACCATCAGAATGGGGAAAACATTTGATCTCAGTGATTTGCATTATTTTATGCACTGCACTGCTGCCACACAATTGGCTGATTAGATAATCGCATGGATGATTGTTGGTGCCAGATGGGCTGGTCTGAGTATTTCTGTAACTGCTGATCTCCTGGGAGTTTCACACACAACAGTCTCTAGAATTTACTCAGAATGGTGCCAGAAACAAAAAACATCCAGTGAGCGGCAGTTCTGAGGACGGTAATGCCTTGTTGATGAGAAAGGTCAACAGAGAATGTCCAGACTGGTTCGAATTGATAAAGTCTACGGTAACTCAGATAACCGCTCTGTACAATTGTGGTAAGAAGATTATCATCTCAGAATGCTATTCTGAGATGCGAGTTGGCACTGTTTTGGCGGCACGAGGGGGACCTACACAATATTAGGCAGGTGGTTTTAATGTTGTGGCTGATCTGTGTGTGTATATATATATATATATATATATACTATATATATATATATATATATATATATATATATATATATATATATATATATATAGTATATATATTATTTTTAGCCGCAGGACTAATAGTGATGATGTATGATGAGTAAAGTGGTTGTTTAGTTAAGTGATTTAGTAGTATTGTCTTGTATAGTGAAATGTGTTTGCAGTTTATATACCTGTGTGGGGTTTTTAGTTGTGTTGCAGTAGTAGGACTCCAGTGTTTGATTGTGTGCAACTCGCCGTCTGACAGTTTCTTTAACGCCCAGCAATGAGGCTAGCGGTGTAGCAACAACCCTAAACATAAAAACAGAGAGATTGAGAGAGTGTATAACATAATTTTCTGCAAATATGTCGTGTTTTTGGAATGAGCTGGTTTTGACGTCAAAATGTAAACAGACATGCACACAACACATATGCACCTTGAACAAGCCAGCAGAACACCAGTAAAAGTGTTTACATGCAAAGCGAAAATGAAAATGTGTGCCAATAGGGTTTTGCTTGCCCCGATGACTCCACCCTGATGCCCTAACTGATACACAAGCATATCTGAGTACCCATGCATTTTCTTAGTCTGTCAAATTTTTGTATCGTTTTAGCCTATTTATTGCACTTTCTTTCACAACCATGTTTTATTTATTTAAAAAAGGGTATTTTGTTGTATTGCTTCTTTCCTGTTTTAATGTGTTTGCTCTATTGATTTTGGATGGACCCTGGATTCATTTATGATTAGGAACTTTAGACTGTGACTTAAAACCCACTGAGCTGCCTCACTGTCTACTTCCTTCATTGGCAGCTGCCCTGTAAGACCTGTTTCATGCACACTTTGTCTTTGAGGCATGAGAAGTGTTGCTGGTGTGCGTTTAGCTTTCACACTCACAGCAAAAAAATAAAGTGATTTCTGGGTTACTACATTTCAGTAGTTCCTTTGTAATGGCAATCAATTATAAAACAGTTAGAGGGAGTGGGAAATTGAGAATTATAACCTGATCTTCATGAAAGACATGAGGATGAGGTTCACATTTACATTTAAATGTTTGAAATTAATTGACAAGGAACAGAACCTAAACCTCAAATTGTAGAATATAAACAGCTTTATTATCTGTGTTCAGTCTGATTTACTGGATAGAAAGTACTGTTCGTGTCATGTACCTAGAAGACAGAAAGACAGAAGGACATAAAGAGGAAGACATGAGAAGGGGGAAAATGAAGGTGTGATTTGGACCAAAGTTTGTACCCACCTCTCAAAGACCTGTCGAACCATAAGAAACAAAAGGCCGATTGGCAGTGCCACCCACAAATCCCGAGCCTTTGCGTAGACGCGCCCATCTCGGTCTTCCAGGTCTGCCCATCCCAAACCTTCTGGAAACCAGAGACGCTCCTGCCAGAACACTCCGCTCAACCATCCCAACATACTGCCAAGAACAAAGAGAGAGCGAGTTTAGAGTGCAAGGGATGACGTGAAATGTAGACCATGAAAAAACATCTATTAATAATCGAATGATGCAGAAACTAAATTATAAGGAACTTCAGGGGAGAACTACAGCAGATTTTATTTGCTAGGGTGTTCTGTGTGGCTACATACTGGCCCAAGTCAAAAGAGCTCACCTCCAAGTCTCTAAGACATTCTGGGCCTGTATTCACAATGTTTTGATCTTAGCACTAGGAGTTTTCCAGAGAGTTCCTAGATAGGAGTTTTTGCTTAAAACCTATTCACAAAACTGCTAAGTGCAAGTTTTAGTAAGAAAATCTTAAGATAAGAGTAAGGCAGTGTTGACCTCATTGCTATGGATGACTCTTTTAAATCGCCCAAAGTGACTGGTAGACAGGGAAATGCAATTTATCAGCAAATTCCTCATAGACAGATAGCGGGATATATATAACAAATATAACATTTACAGACAGACAGACAGACAGATAGATAGATAGATATGTTTTGGTTGATGAATATTTCTTCATCCTGTGTTGATGCAATGAAACAAGCATGAGTCCCGACCACTGTATGGACTACACTGTGTAGCTCTGCGATGGCCATGAATGCCGCCTTTTTTCTCTGAAGTGAGCGTGCATCCACAAGAAAACATACACTATGAATTGTCAGACGATGTGCAGTCAGGAGAGGACATATGATAGATGATTCAGCTGACAGATGACAGACACTCCCAATTCATCCACACTACACAGTTTCACTTTGCCTGTGGCCAGAGAGTGCAAAGTTGTTAAAATGTATCTCCGGTGTAATTGGGTTGTGTCGGTTTGTGGGAGAGTTAACTGCATCTCTGACTAACTTTACAATAATGAAAACAATGAGATTCAGACAATACCATTTTTAAAGGTCAATGTCAATATTATAATGTTTATAATATTATAATGTTATATTATTAAAATACATCAACTCAATTGTGATTCAAATGATACATTTTTAAAAGGTTGATGACATAATAATATTCTAAAACATTGTTTTTAATGTGGATTGACGACAGCAGGCATGCTTCGGATTATTTGTGAGTCACTCTTAGGGATTTAGAAGTCCTCAGGAGGATTTCTAAGCTGTCATGGGTTTAGGAGCTCTTTTAAGCGTTAAAATGCTTCATGAATTACTCTTAGATGAAAATTTTACGAGCCCTAAAATTAGGAGTGACGCCCCTAATTTTTAAGAGTTGCTCTTACATTTCCACATTAGGAGCTACACTTCGCCTTAAGATTTTTTGTGAATATGGGCCCAGTAGCCGTTTGCATAAAACTTTTCAGAAATGCTCCTGATGATAGTCTTAAGCTTTGATTTAAGTGTCAAAAAATTCTTAGCAAAGAGTAGGACTTGTTTAAGAGTAGGAGTTTTTTATAAGATGCTAAAAGCAACTTTCAGCAAAGTGTAAGACTGAATCTTAAGTGTTGTGAAATAAGGACTAGACTAGGGTGATGGCTTCTCAAATTGGCTGCCCTTAAACAATTAATCAGCCAACAGTGAGCCTGCAAGGGTAATTACTGTATGTCCCAATTGGTATGATTTAGTCATTAAATCACTCAAATTTTCTGTTGATTAATTATTTGGTTAATCAAATGAGAAAGCCAATTTTAATTTCCTGTATTTTAAAAACGTAATTCCACATCTTGCCAAATGTTGTCCTCAAACAATGTGCAAAAAAAATTTGAAGACTTGCTTGCTGTTTTGGACAAGCCGGTTCTCCCAATGGCCAGTCCGCCACTGCATGAAACCCCCCTTGTTCAGCACCAGTTGTTCACACCTCAGACTTAATAAAAGGGTCATGAAATGGGCGTGAAAACATGTAAAAATGTGAGTGGGTATTGGGTTGGATGGGGGAAGGAAGGGGGTCAAACACAACAACTCACTTACGATACACTCACGATAGAGATGACTTAACATCAAAATGTGAGCAGAGAGACAAAAACAAACATACACTCGTAGATATTTATTCTTGCAAGGAGTGTTTCAGGTTTAAAACAAGTTAAACTATTGAGAGCATTTGTAGCATAATGTTGATAACCACAGAGAATACTTTCGACTCATCTTTCTTATTCTGAAGAAAAATAAATGCGTGCAGTAAAGCACATATAATGGAAGTAAATGGGTCCAATATGTCAGTTCTGCGCCACCAGTGGCACCAAATGGAATTGCACAAATAAACACTGCTTTCAAAACAGCCTTCTGAATATGAATTTTTCCAAGCCTTCTGAATTTTCAGAAAGTCACAACACTTTTGAGGGAATACTTAGCAAACAAATATAGTTGTACTTGCCACTAAATCCCTCAAACAAATCTCTTGAATATCTCTCCAAGAACCCACAGTCTGTTCACTAACTATCTGATCCATATTGCATAGAAAAGTGGCAAGCACTTTCTCAATCTCACATGCTATGATCTGATTGGTCAGTGTTAGAGTTAGTCTGGTTTCAGACTCACTTATGATTCTGGTGAACCCAGGTTAATTTCCGTACATCTTGTGTCATCACAAACACGCACAGTGCACATGATGGATAACACAATGAGGGTTGTTTTATTTGTGTGCTTTTATATTAATTTGGTTCCATTATGCACCCGGAATGAATTACACTTGTGCTTCTGTGCATCGCATGATGTAATTCAGCACATGTGCACGTTGATTATCTGCTGACTTTTATGAGGAGACAGCAGATTGCAAGCAATGCATTTGCAGCCCTGCTTATATTGCATGCTCTTGCAAAGTAAACCAAAAAATGAAAAAACTAATTCCACATCTAATATTTAATTGCTACTTTTAAAAATACTATGTATTTGCATGGATTTCACCAAAGCCCTGTGTAGACGCTGTAGGAGTCCATTTGTTAAATTCATCAATATTTACTGTGTGTGTTGAAGTTAAAATATTTCATAATGTAAGACTCTCCTTTTACATATTCACATATTTACACATTTATTACCAATTTATTGATATGTTTGTTGTTTATATGCATAATTTGTACTTTTATGTACTACTATTTACAAGTATTTACTGTACATTGAGTTTGCATTGATATATAGCCTAACACAAGCGCTAAAATGGTACTGTCTCTTTAAAAATACAGGCAGTTCAACACGTCTCACATAAGTGTTTTGATTGAGCGGATTCTTTACCCCATGAGTGCTATGTGCGAATGTTCCTTTTGACTTTTTGATCAACATTTGATGAAATAATAGAAAGGATATTAAAATTATTCAATGAAAATGGATTCTGCAAGGATCTCTTCTTTGGACACACAATGCAAGGAGCGATTAAAACCAAACGTTTACTCTCATATACGGTTAAACTGGGAATGTTGTGAAAACAGAGGTGACCTCGTTAAATGCAATGTAAATGTGACTATGGCATTTCAAGGCTCAACTAAAGCAATGGTAACATTCATGACAACTTGAGTCCGGACCCACTGAGCCAGATAAGTTCAATTTCCTTTAGATTTGTAAGTGAATTGTAGACTCTAGAGCAGGGGTGTCCAAACTTTTTCTATTGGCTGCCAAATGCAGAACAAATGTTGCGGCCGCATCACTGTAATAATTCAAAAAGGGCTAGATGCTACTAGATTGCCACTTTGCATCATCTACATATTGTATGTTCATATTGTATACTTAATATTGTGCAAGTTTTAATAGTTTTAATCACACTTTGTGCTCTATGGTAATTTTGGGTAGGCCCAACATGTTAATAAAGTATAGGCTATTTCACTCAACAATAACGATGTGTCGTAAATGAAATATTATACTCACTTGTTCACAATTTTATCTTTTTGACCTCCATTCAGTGTCACTGCAAAGCATTGCTACTGAGGAGTGTTGGGTGTGACCATCACAATAATCAGTATCAGGTTACATTTTCCTGTTATGAAGTGATGCAAGGAATAACTCTTATCATTATTACTCTTTTCAGTAATTCAATTATATTCTCTGTTCTGTTGTTACTTGCACTACAAATACAATTTGAATTTGATCAAAATTACTGCGCTCCCTTTAACTTTGTAGACGCGCATGTGCAAGCTGAGCATGTGCAGTACAGGCACAGAAGCGCTTTCTCCTACAGTATGTCCTCACTCTCATGTGAAGCTGGGAATAATTTTTCTTGTTTCAATGAAACGTCAGAACGAACCAATTAATAACAACTGATTAAACTTCCCAGTGCTACATAGGCCATTCTGGAAGAGTGTGCTCGGTTTGCGCAGCCACTCACGCTACACAATAACAGCTCTACTCAGGTGTATGATGCGTGGTGTCGGGACATTTTAACGAGAACTTGTACATGAGCAAAGTATCTTTACTCTGATACAATTTACTTGATACAAATCCTTTAACAACTGCATCATTCTTTATGAGTAAATAATGACATAATTGTTATTTTTGGGTGAACTCTACCTTTAAATTTAACTAATTATATTAAAAAAGCAATATTCCGGGGCCTGGGTAGCTCAGTGTTAAAGACGCATGGGGTAACCTCCTCGTGGTCGCTATAATGTGGTTTGCTCTCAGTGGGGCACGTGGTGAGTTGTGCGTGGATGCCGTGGTGGATGGCGTGACATTCTATGTCTCTGTGGTAACGTGCTCAACAAGCCACATGATAAGATGCGCAGGTTGACAGTCTCAGAGGAGGCAACTGAGATTCATCCTCCGCCACCCGGATTGAGGCGAGTCACTACGCCACCACGAGGACCTAGAGCGCATTGGGAATTGGACATTACAAATTGGGAAGAAGCAATATTCCAGGATCAACAACAGCATTTGTGGCATAATGTTAATTACCACAATAATTATTTTTGACTCATCTCTCCTTTTCTTTAAAAAAAAACAAAAACAAGAATGCAGGTGAGGCACTTACAATGGAAGTGAATGGGGCCAATGTTTGGAGGGTTTAAAAGCAGAAATGTGAAGCTTATCATTTTATTAAAGCACTTACATTCATTCTTCTGTCAAAACTCGTGAATTATTTGAGCTGTAAAGTTGTTAAATCGTTGTTTTATAGCCGTTTAGGTTTTAAGGGTTTACGCCGTTACATCGTCATGACAACTAAGTTGTAAAATTGAATAGAACTTTACACAGAAAAGGTTAGTAAGAGATTTCATCAGACTAAAATTATGTTAACACACATATTGTTTACACCTTGTGGCTACACTTTTGAAACAGATATTAACGTTTATGGATTGGCCCCCATTCACTTCCATTGTAAGTGCCTCACTGTAACCCAAATTTTTGCGAGACAAGTCGAAATGAACTTTTGTGGTAATCAGTATTATGTCACAAATGCTGTTGATTGAGCTTAACTTGTATTGAACCTGAAAAATTTCTTTAAGACAGTGAATGAAGGCAAGGCAAGTATGGCCAGTGTAGTTTTACTGCTCAAAGAGCGGTCCAGTAACATATCGTAAATGTGCCCTACACAAAATCAACTCACTATCCTTAAAACAACCTGTTTGTCGGTCCAAGTCTAACTTGTTCCATAACTGAAAGTAAAAATGTGTTTTTAGAGGTGACAATGCAATAAAACTGCAAACATACTGGGGCTACCAAAACAGCATCATACAATATAGTTTTAATAAGTTCAGTTTAAAGGTCTTGCTGTGTTGTTTCAGTACTTGTGTGAATGTAAGCATTCCTTTTCACCACAGTCAGACACGCCTGTGAGGTGTCAGCCGCCCCATCCACCTCACTACAGCCTGCATCCTCAACTCTCATTGGCTGCTCAGGTCACGTGACTCTACTCTGACCATTCTCTTCTGAACCTATCAGTGCACTGTGTGTGTGTGTATGGTAGGAAAGTGAGGAAGTGTGGTGAGTGTTTTGTGAGGAACGTGGGTTTGTTGAGTGCTAGACACTCTGCAGAGTGACTGATTAAATGATACACTCTGTATGTACAGTAGTATTAAATGGTGACTCTTACTAATGTTTGAACGTGTGTGTTTCGGAAAGTATTGTACTGTATAGTTGACAGTTTATCAAAGAGTCTTGATAAATATTAAGAAACAGGCACTGTTCAATACAGTCTATCTATAGAACACACAGACATGAATAAAAATGCCTTATGCAACTCCCGTTTGACTCATCCCATATGTCTGACAAGGTTAGGATGTCTAATAACAGCAGAATCAGTGCCAACAGAGACATGAAACCAATCATCATTCAACAATGTCAAATACACTGGCCACCATGAATTGTATATTATAGTTAACTGTATTGTATAATAATGTGTCTATCATAGTATTGAACACTTTTTTCAAAAGTCATTTGTTTGCATTGGCTACCTTATTGAAATAGTTAATGATTTGTTAATGCTTCTTTCTATGTATTTTTCTGCTTATGTCTGTTTAGTGTGACTTCTATTTGTGAAATGTATTTTGTGTTTCATTTAAAGGAATGTTTCAATACAGGTTAAGCTCTGTGGACAACATACTGTATGTGACATGCTGTTGATTACCTCAGAAAATACTTTCAACAATCAAAAATGGGGCATTGCACTTACAATGGAAGTCTATGGGGCAAGACATAGACTATTGCCCCATAGAGGATAAGAATAAATGTTAAAATACACGATGTTTTGAAAATGTAGCCACATTTCAGCATGTTAACAGGAGACTTGTCTGATAAAATCACTTGCTAACCTTGTTTGTGTGTTTTTCTGTCATAGTCTCCTGTCATGACTAAAGCCAATAAACCCTGTAACTTTCCAGACTGATCTCACAGAGAAATCAGAAACAGTTGGTTGACTTTTCTTGAGCTAAACTCGGTCTGTGCTTCCAGAAATTTGAAACACTGCCTTCAGTGGCCGAAGCAGGAAGTGTTTTTGAATACACGGGCACATGTAAGATCCAGTTTCCAGGTGAAGTCCCCACAGTGGGGCACCAAAAGCGAGTTGTAAAGCAAGTTGTTTTTTAGCTGTAAAGGCAGTAATATAAAGAAGACAAATCCATATTTTATTAACTTTACTCACAAACCCAAAACCTAAACCTAACCGCCAGTAGAGCAAAAATGTATTCTTAGAGGGAAAATGAAACCACCAAATTATATTCATTACTGATTATGCAAACACGATTATTTCTTGGTTTCAACGCAGGACGAGAACCCGGATCTCCAATGCTGCTCATGCAACACACTTCTGGAGGAGAAGGTATTTATACAAGAGTAACTATTCTTGCAAAGAGTATTTACATAATCACTATCCTACCACATCAATACCACTTTACACACAGTTGTTGATGTGGTAATCATACATCCTGTTGAATCACACTGAAAACCTAAATATGTTGCCTTTACTCAACTGATTGTGTAAACTCGTTCCCTCAATTTAATTGAGCAATGGCGTCTCCAAAACTTGTGTAATTTAGTTAACTTAAAGGGATAGTTCACCCAAAAATGAAAATGCTTTCATCATTTACTCACTCTCATGCCATCCCAGATGAGTATGACTTTCTTTCTTCAACAGAACACAAATGAAGATTTTTAAAAACACGAAAGTCACTTGTCATAACTAGACTGGACTACTGTAACACTCTCATTGCAGGCCTCCCTGCATGTGCAATTAGACCCCTGCAAATGATCCAGAATGCAGCAGCGTCTGGTCTTTAATCAACCAAAGAGAGCGCATGTTACACCACTCCTTGTCTCTCTTCACTGGCTGCCAGTTGATGCATGTATCAAGTTCAAGGCTATGATGCTGGCATACATAACAGTCACTGGGTCTGTTCCAGCATACCTAAAATCATTTCTGCAGAGCTACGCACCCACTAGAAGCCTGCGGTTGGCTAAGGAACGTCGCCTTGTTGTACCAACACAAAGAGGCACCAAAACACTTTCCCGAGCTTCATCATACCACGTTGGTGGAATGACTTTCCCAACTACATCCGTGAAGCTGACTCTCTTTCTTTCTTCAAAAAATGGCTAAAAACACATCTTTTCCATGAGCACTTAACCAGTCACAAAAAAAAAAAAAATAATTCCTTGTTGCACATTAATCTGTTTTGAATGCTATTCTGATGCTAGTGAAACTTTGTAATATGGCACTTTTCGTACCACTGTCTCCTTAAGATGATTCGCTTATGTTTTTCCTCTTTTGTAAGTCGCTTTGGATAAAAGCGTCTGCCAAATGAATAAATGTAAATGTAGAAGAATATCTCAGCTCTGTAGGTCCATACAATGCAAATGGATGGGTGCCAACATTTTGAAGACTTAAATATTGATCTGTTTCTCACCCACACCTTTCATATCACTTCTGAAGATGTGGATTAAACCACCAGAGTTGTCTGGAGTACTTTTATGTTTCCTTTATGTGATTTTTGGATCTACAAAGGTCTGCTCACCATTCACTTTCATCGTATGGACCTACAGAGATGAGATATTCTTCTAAAAATCTTAATTTGTGTTCTGCTGAAGAAATAAAGTCATACACATCTGGAATGCCAGGAGGGTGAGTAAATGATGAGAGAATTTTCATTTTTGGGTGAACTATCCCTTTAAGTCTATACAGTAGATTTTTAAGATTTATACTTTGATATTTAAGTCATGAGCTCAAAACTTGACATTTCAAGTAATGTTTAATTAAGACAACTTGATTTTTCCAGTAATGACAATATTAGGGTTTACAGTGCACAGCAGGTTGAACAACTCAAGTGATGGATGACTGCAGGTTCATCAGCAGCACAAGAGTTTTTGCTTAGTAATGGTGAGTCTTTCATGATGGTCAATAACTGACCAAAGAACTGAAGATGATTAAACTAATCAAACGTTCAGCCTGGTCAATGTTTGCAAAAAGAAGTTATATAGGAGGAGTCAAATGTGTATCATTGGCCCTGTGTAAACTTGCTTGCTCTATGTAGAAATTACATTGAGGTTGAGCTGAGGGGGTATTAAATGTTGATTTGGCCGAAGATACTTTTGTTTAGGCAGCACTGGTGTGTCTTTATAATTCCAACGGATAGCTAATTTGCCTACCGAGTCAATTAACTAAATCTGTGGTTTCTAATTCCCCTTCAGACTGTTTTTGTTCCAGTCGTGGAGTAAAAGAACTAAAACAAACCAAATTTTACCACTACACAAATACACTTGAGCCAAGAAGTACAAGATATGCTCTATTAACAGCATCTGTGACATTAGCATAGACAGTCATTTTCAATCAAAATTCAGGTTTACAGTAATGGACTTACAATGGAAGTCTATGGGGCAAAACAATCCTAAAACTACAAGCAGAAATATGCAGCTCGTGAAATACATTGAATATGAAAGGAATATTCTGGGTTCAATACAAGTTAAGTTCAATCGAAAGCATTTGTGGCATAATGTTGATTACCACAAAAAATTATTTCAACTTAAAATTGGATATAGGCTAACTTTACACAGAAAAGCTTAGTAAGCGATTTTATCACAGTGTTACATGTTACACGCATATTGTTTTTGTCTTGTGGATATACTTTTGAAACTGTGAGTATTTTAATGTTTACGGATTGGCTCCATTTACTTCCATTGTAAGTTCCTCACTGTAACCTCCATTTTTGCTTTTTTTTTAAGAAAAGGAGGGACGAGTCTAAATAAATGTTTATGCTAATCAACATTGTGCCACAAATTCTGTCGATTGAGCTTAACTTGAATTAAACCCAAAATAATAGTTTAATTCTACTGTACAAAAATGTCACGTCACATTTTTATATAATTCATATTGTGTGAAAGTCACAGTGTTTACTGCATTTAAATGGTTTATCACACTAGTATCGTGCCAACATGTGTAATGTTTAAGTCTTGTGTCTATACTTGAACAGATTAAACAGAACTCGGAATATTCCTTTAAATTTCCATCAGTGGTCCTTCATGTCTGGAGGTGGAAACCAGCGGGAAAAAAATTATCATTTTGATATACAGACAACAAATCAATTACTTCAAACAATTCCCCATGAAACCAGAAGAGATCAATGCAAAGTTGTTATCTCTCAGAGAAAACAATAAAAGATATGTTTGATGGATGTGGGCAAATTTGTGGTAAAAAACATTTCAAGAATTGCATAGCCCCTGTAACATTAAGGGGAGTGATTTTGCATTGCTGTCTGGTTCATTTGGGTATTAAATTAGACTCCTGCAGTAAGACTCTGACATAAAGCTTTTAAATGGAAAACATTCAAACAAAATGGCAGGCGTTTAGTGCAGTACTAAATTTTTACAGCTCTAACACTCAAGTTCCCACAGCGTCTTTATGCTGATGGGTAACTAGTCATTTATTAGACACAAGTGGACTATTGGTAATCATATTAAGAGCTCCAGATGATGAATACATAGGGGAGTCAGGGGCTAGTTGTCACAAGTGCTACAATATATCTCAGTAACTATAAGGTTTTGAGTGAAAAGTCCAATTGTCACAGTCGGGTCTGACTGTGCCTCCCCTGATTGTCTCATCTGAGTGTCATGTCTGTGTGTGTTGGTGTTTTCCCTCATGTGTTCCAGGTGCCGCCAGTGGGTGATTGGCATTTCCATGGGAACGCTGAATGCCTAGCTCATCAGCGAACCGACGGCACCAGTCCCTCTTTATTTTCCTCCTTATTTTTAACCCCCCTCGTGTTTCTTGTCTTTCTGAATTCTTTTGTTTGTCCGCATGTGCTGCCAGTCTGTTCCCTCTATCTATTGATCTGCTACGAGATTGTTCAGTCAGTTCTAGTATTATTACTAGTTCTGCTTTTGGTTCCCCTGTTTCTCCATCGAGAGAGTTTTTGTTTGTATTTTGCCTTTGTTTAATAAAGATCATTTTTGTTTTCCATCTCTGCATTTGGGACCTTAATCTCTGCAACATTATTGTGACAGAAGAAATCAGCCACAGACGGAGGTGTATTTTTTTTTTAAGAAATCTGGTTCTCCTGCATGCCAGCGTGCGGCGCATGTCAAGAGGCTGTACAGGCTACAGCAGGACAAGTTTGTGTGGGGGTATGCATTACAATGTTTGGCTTTATCCTCGGGTCTGGAATACAATCAGGCCTGCCTTATTGAGCTTTTTATTGAGTCCATTAAATTGTGTGTCCCAGATCAGGGTGAGAGTGGAAGTCTTCTCGAGACCATCAGGCTGGCCATGAAATGGGATGAGTTTATTACAGCCAGTGCCTCGGAGGACTTTCAATCTTCATTTAAACATGAGGATGATGACACCCCCCACACGAAAGTGGATGCCTCAGCCACTGCCTCCGCGCCTCAGATTAGGAGGAGGAGAAGGAAGAAGCCCTGCCCATTGGCTGAGCCCACTGACAGCCTGGAGGCATTGGTTCACGCTGCTGACCGCCAGGGGGTGGAGGAGCCCACTGCTGACCCCCAGGGGCAGAGGAGCCCGCTGCTGACCACCAGGGGGAGGAGGAGCCCACTGCTGACCTCCAAGGGGTGGTGGAGCCTGCTGCTGACCGGCAGGGGGTGGTAGCCATTCCTGCAGCAGTACTTCTGACCGTCCGGAAGAGGAGGAGGAGGAGAGGGGCCCCTGCTCCCCGCCGCTGCCAGCATCCTCGCCCACGGAGACCGTTCCCCTGCAGCTGCCAGCGTTCACGGTCACGGAGGCCGTTCCCCTGCCGCTGCCAGCGTTCACGGGCACGGAGGCCGTTCCCCTGCCGCTGCCAGCATTCACGGCAACGGAGGCTGTTCCCCAGGCACTGCCATGGCTCCCGACCACGGCGGCCATCGCTGAGCCTGTCCAGTTCCCTGTGGTCATCAAGTCTGTCCAGTTCTCTGAGGCCATTGAAAAGCCTGTCCAGTTCCCTGTGGTCATCAAGTCTGTCCAGTTCCCTGAGACCGGTGACGAGCCCGTCCTGTTCCCTATGGTCGTCGACGAGCCCATCCAGTTCCCTGAGGCCGTCGACGAGCCAGTCCAGTTCCCTGTGGCCATTGACGAGCCTGTCCAGTTCCCTGTGGTCATCAGTCTGTCCAGTTCCCTGAGGCTTTTGACGAGCCTGTCCAGTTCCCCGTGGCAGCTGTCCAGTCTGTCCAGTCCCAAGTGGCCGCAGCCCACTCGTCTGACCCCTGCCCAGAGGTAGCCCAAGTCCAGTCTGACCCATGCTCAGCAGTCACCCACATCCCCCTACCTGGATCCAAATCCCTGGTCACCAGACCATGTCCCTTTCCTGAGGCCCCTTCCAAGGCCACCGGACCCATTCCCCTCACTGAAGCCTCCTCCCAGGCCACCGGATCCAGCTCTCTTCCTTAAACCTCCTCCCTGGTCCCTCCACCAGTTCCACCTTGGACTGCTTTGCTGGTTTCTCCCTGGTATCCTTCCCTTTCTTTTGTTCTTTCTGTTCCGTGTTAGTGCCTGTTCTGTTTGTCTTGTCTGTTGTTTGATGTTCCCCTTTTACGACACCAGGTGGCAACCCTTTGAGGGGGAGAAGTGTCCGGATCCTGTCACTTTGATAGTCATGTTTATTGTGGTGACAGTATCCTGACACTCATGTTCTGTGTCAGTGTTGAGTGCATGGCTCAGTGTTATTCTTTTGGCCATGTGCTCTATCTGTCTTTGTTTTTGTCTCTGTGTGGGCACACAGCTTCGGTTTTGGTTTCCTTGCCGTGCGGTCAGTCTTCGGTCAGTTTTATGTTTCATGTTCGGAGCATGGTGTCTGGGTCCTGACTCTTCTGTCTGGTTCAGTTTCGGTTCTGTGTCGAGATCCGGACACTCATGCTCCATGTCTTGTTTTTCTTTCCACCCTCCATCCCTCGTCAGTCCCTCTTGTATTGGTTTATCTGTTGTGGATGCCAGGAGGTGTCTGTCAGGGGAGGGGTTCTGTCTGAGTGTCATGTCTGTGTGTGTCTGTGTTTTCCCTCATGTGTTTCAGGTGCTGCCAGTGGGTGATTGGCATTTCAGTGGGAACGCCGAGTGCTCAGCTCATCAGTGGACTGACGGCACCAGTATCTCGTTATTTACCTCCTTATTTTAACCCCCCTTGCTTTTCTTGTCTTTGCTAAATTCTTTTGTTTGTCTGCATGTGCTGCTGGTCTGTTCCCTCTATCTATTGATATGCTACGAGATTGTTTGGTCAGTTCTAATATTATTACTAGTTCTGTTTTTCGTTTCCCCTTTTCTCCATCAAGAGAGTTTTTGTTTGTATTTTGCCTTTATTAAACAAAGTCCATTTTTGTTTTCCATCTCTGCATTTGGGTCCTTCATCTCTGTAACATTGTGACACCAGTTATACAATATGTTTTCTTTAGCAGAGGTTTTGTATGTTGGTTTCAAACACCCAGTTCAAAACCCTCTATAATAACAATTTCTTTTATGAATTCTGTCCTCCAAATCAGTATTTTAATATCACATTTTTATAGCTGTTGGGTAAACAAATAATCACAATAAAACCCCACTTGCAAGGGTCAACTATATCCTGTAAGTAGAATTGTTTCTTGTTTTTCCAACCTCTTATAAATTCCTTTCTTCCATGGAACAAAAAAGGAGATATTCTGCAAAATGTTAGCCTCAGTCACCATTAACTTTTATTGTTTAAAATAAAGATGACTTAACATTCTCCCTTTTGTGTTTTATGGATGAAAAAAGTCACATGAGTTTGGAACAACATGATGGGAAATGATGATAAAGTTTTCATTTTTGGGTGAACTGTTGAACTGTTATCCCTTTAACTGAAACATTGAACTATTTTCTCATGACAAGGTATTTCAGATTGGGACGATTTGTTACACGTTTTAACTTTATGAATTACACTTTTTTTTGGGCAATTTTGTAAGTTACCTTTTACATTTTTGCTGTTTCATGAGTTCATTTGTGTGTCTTAATTGTTTTACTGTTTAAATTTGGCTGGAAAGCCTATAATACGCTGCTGAGGCAGGTTCCATTGTGACAACTTACCCTATAAATATGACAGCATGCCCCGCTATTGGGGCAATGTGTGTTGAATGAACTGTATTATTTCTTCTCAAGCAATAATGGTGGAAATGTCAATAGCTTTCTGTAGTCAAGATTTTAAGTTAAGCTATACAGGAACTGACTTTCAAAAATAGATCTATTCTGAGAAATATTGAGTATGACAACTAGCCCCAGTCTATCCTATTTGTGTTTCTCACTTCTGGAGCATTATTGATTCTATTTAGGTCCAAGTTAAAGGTTTCCGGATGTGCCGAAGTGTATGCTGGTCTTTAGTAAGCTTCTCCATGCTGATGCATTATTAGTCATATAACACGCGTATGGGGTCAGAATTGTTCCTAATTAACATACAAATGGAAAGAGATTCACAAATAAAAAATGGTTCACAAATAAATTGAATGAGATCCACAAATAAATGTGAGTTTCGCAAAAATTAAATGAATTCACAAATAAAAAAGAATGAGATTTATAAATATATGTTAGGAGTTTCACAAAAATAAAGTGAATTCACAAATAAATAAAATGAGATTTGCAAATATTTTTTTTTTTACAAATATATGTTTTAACTTACAAACACAACTCTGTCCAGCATTCATTTGTGGATCGCTTACTGTGCATTTGTGACTTCTGAAACATTTCTTGCGTGAGAGCTGCAGGCAATCCACAAATAGGTGGACTCCACCCATCGTCAACTCAAGCCAATCAGATAAAGGCCACATTACTCGGATTTACTCATTATCTTCAACCAATCACGCCATCTTTTTCAGATGTTTTCCCTGTGTACTGCCCATCAACTTTGAGCACTTTACTCACCTGCTCCAAAACTCAGTGGTTCCAGCTCTAATACAGGACACCTTTTAAAATATATAATATGAGAATCTTTATTTTTCTGTTATGTCAGATTTCTTTTAAAGTGCAATGTCATGTTTTGAAATGAAAGTGCAATACAAAATTTAAATAAACCGTAACATTGTCTTTGGGCTGACTTACTTAAAAATGAAAATTCTGTCATTTACTCACACTAATGTTTTTTTTTTAAACCTGTGCTATTTAGTTTCTTCTGTGGAATATGACAATACATTGTAAAATGTAGATGCTGCTGATGAGGCTGCATTGAAAGCTGTCAGTCCCTATAATTTCCTGACATTTCCTATTGAGTTCCTCCCACAGAAACTCCTAACATATATTTATAAATCTCATTCAATTTATTTGTGAACCATTTTTTTATTTCTGAATATCTTTCCATTTGTATGTAAATATGAAACAATTCTAACCCCATACACGTGTCTCATGTGGACACTCTCACAAGTACTGAGGTCTCATTTTAGTCTTTAAAGTTTATTTATCTTGGGAATATTCTAATTACCTTTCAATACAATAATCAGTCTTGCTTGTGTTTGCCTGATAAAGTAAAAGGTGCAACATGTTATTAGATGACCTGTGATCTTAGGTAAATGTTTCATAGCAGATGGACAAAAAGTGATGACGAAAGGACAACACATGGACTCTTGAACTGTGGTCTATCAAACTATCCAAGTCAATGGACATCGTCCATGAACACACATGCACATGTTTACCTGGCTTTATGGGGAATCCCATTCTATTGTTCTCAAATCAAACTTAGTTATTAAACTAACTCTATCCAAATGCTAGCTCTACCCTTAAATAATGCAATTCGCTGTAATTACTTCCTTTTTAAATGTAGCTTACTTCTAGAGATGTTTATGTTTATCTGGCACATTTACCTTTGCAGGCAGGCCTAAATAGGAACTCCTATCGTTCTTAAATGAAACATTTATAAATAACCTTTCCCTTTGATCAGGTACCTAGACTTTTTTCTTCCATATTGAGCTAACTTCTAAAGACATTGTTTTACAATATTGTGTTGAAAATACTCAAAATTACTGAAACGCGCGCGCGTGCTGTATTGATCACAGCGCTGAGGGCGCGCTCGAGATAACGGTACCCACTTGAGTCACGAGTCTGTGTTGACGCTCGACAGAAACGCCTGAGCGTGATGATGGATGTCCGCCGCGTGTGTGACCGCTGCTCCGGGACGTCCGCTGACTTTAAAGTGCTCCGTTAGTGGATTTACGGTCCAGTCAGCCTGTTAACCACCCGCATCTCTCCTCACAACCCTCAAAAAAAGTGTTCTGGTCGGTAAAAACAGTGTAACGGAAATAGTGTCCTCACATACGCAACAACTGTGAGTTATCTGCCGACCTTCTCTTGAGCTTTAATGGTATTTCCTGACTGCGGGAAATCAGCCGTGTTTTACAGTGTTTCCACCTCCCTATCCTCGGTTTCTTCCGCTCTTTCGGTGATGATGAATGTACAGTAGTGGACAGAGAAAGAGAGAGAGGGAGGAATAACGGAACGGGAGGGACTTAAACATCATGACGCTCACGCACATGAGAGAGATAAAACTCTTCCGGACTGCAGGCCTATGAACCGTCTGATGTTTGTTAAAAAAAAAATAAAAACATACACAGCATTATTTAAAATGTATTAGAGGATATGTAATGGCTTTTCAGAAACAATTAAACAATATAAAACAACTATGAAACACAAAACATTTCATGAAACAGTAAAAACCTATACAAAAACATTGGTAATACTTTACATTAATGCTACATTGTTAAGGGTTCATTTACAAAGGGTTCATTTACAAATACATTATAAATAATTTATATGCATTTATAACAAAATGAATAAAAAGTGCGACTTTCATGCAATACCTGCCAAATAGTGAGCATTTTAACCTCATGTTATAAATACTTAAAAACACTTATTCAGCATTAGTAACCTGTGTACATAAAGTTTAGTCATGGTTTAATGGTCATCAGGCTTTATCATATGACATATGCTGTGAATGAACATGAAGAGCTGAAAAGTGTTTTTGCAGAGGACTTTAAGTAACAAGGACTAGGTAAGTTGGGACAGCACTCGGAGTAGCAACATTCTTTTCACATCACCGTGACATGAAAAGTGACAACACGAGTGAGTCAAGACATTACAGTAATCAATATAAACATAAAATGACATAATTCCTCCTTTAATCTCACTATAATAGTCTATGCTTGCTGCATTGTGACCAAAATCATGAATTAGGGCATCTCATGTTTTTGATTAATATTTAAATAAGTGCTTTTATTAAGCATTTATAACATACAAATTAAAATGCTCACTATTTGGCAAGCATTACATAAAAGTTACCCTTTTAAATCATGTTGTTATAACCATATAGATCCATGATTTATAATGCATTTGTAAGTGACTTTTTAGCAGTGTTGGGAAAGTTACTAAAAAGTAATCCACTACAAATCACAAACTATTTCTCTTAAAGTATAATCAGATTACTGTACTGATTCATAAAAAGTAATCATATTATTAATTTCTTTACTTTTAAGTTACTTTCTAAAACACTTGTCTCAAACATTTTTTGTTTGTTTTTCCACTCAACAAATTAAAAATGATGTCTAAATTTTCTCCTTGTTTATTGTTGCACATTCTTCAGCTGTCAAAGAAACTAAATAGACGTACTTATGAACACAATACACATTTTAGTTGTCCATCCATCTATCTTCGACCGCTTATCCGGGACCAGGTCGTGGTGGCAGCAGCCTAAGCAAAGTAGCCCATATGTCCTTTTCCCCGGCCACATCCTCCAGCTCATCCTGGGGATCCCGAGGCGTTCCCAGGCCAGCCTAGAGATATAATCCCTCCAGCATGTTCTGGGTCTTCCCCTGGGCCTCCTCCCAGTTGGACATGCCCGAAACACCTCCGCAGGAAGGCACCTTTCAATGCGGAGGAGCAGTGGTTCTACACCCTCTCGGATATCAGAGCTTCACACCCTATCCCTTAGGGTGAGCCCTGATACCCTACAAAGAAAGCTCTTTTCGGCCACTTGTATTTGCGATCTTATTCTTTTCAGTCACTACCCAAAGCTCATGACCATAGGTGAGGGTTGGAACGTACCCCAACTGGTTAAACGAGAGCTTTACCTTCAGGCTCAGCTCCTTCTTCACCACCATGGTCCAGTACAGCAACCGCATTTCTGCAGATGCTGCACCGATCCGCCTGTCGATCTCACACTCCAACGTTCCCTCACTCGTGAACAAGATCCCGAGATACTTGAACTCCTCCACTTTGGGCAGCTGCCGCCTCCCTTTTCCGGCAGAGAACCATGGCCTCAGACTTGGAGGTGCTGACCCTCATCCCAACCACTTCACACTCGGCTGCAAACCTCCCAAGTGCGCGCTGGAGGTCACAGTATGATGATGCCAACAGAAACAAATCATCTGCAAATAGCAGGGATGCAATCCTGAGGCCACCAAACTGGACACATTCCACACCGTGGCTGCACCTTGAGATCCTATCCATGAATATCACAAACAGGATCTGTGACAAGGGACAGCCCTGTTAGAGTCCAATGCCCACTGTGAACAAGCTTGACTTAATGCAGAGGATGTGGACACAGCTCTCGCAATGGTTATACAGGAACCAAATGGCACGCACTAGCATCCCTGGTACCCCATACTCCCGCAGCGTTCCCCACAGGACATCCCAGGGGACACAGTCGTATGCCTTCTCCAAGTCCACAGAACACATGTAAACTGGATAAGCAAACTCCCACGTACCCTCTAGGACCCGTGCTAAGGTAGAGCTGATCCACTGTTCCATGACCGGGATGGAATCCGCATTGTTCCTCCTCAATCTGAGGTGCGACAGTCGGCTGGAGTCTCCTCTCCAGCACCCTAACATAAGCTTTCCCAGGTAGGCTGAGAAGAGTGATCCCTAGATAGTTGGAACAAACCCTCCAGTTCCCCTTTTTAAAAATGGGAACCACCACACCTGTCTGCCAATCCTTAGGTACCACCCCAGACATCCACGTTATGCTGAAAAGATGTGTCAGCCATGACAGACCAACAAAATCCAGGACCTTCAGCATCTCAGGGTGAATCTCTTATACCCCTGGTGCCTTGCCAATTTGGAGCTCTTTGACTACCTCAGTGACCTCTGCCAGGGAAATGGGTGTCAACCCCCACAAGTCCTCCATCTCTGCCTCCTCTACAGAGTGCGTGTTTGTCAAGTTTAGGTGTTCCTTCCACCGCTCGACTATATCGCCAGGTGAGGTCAACAGTTCCCCGCCCCAGCCAACAACATCCTGGACAAATCCCTGATTTCCATGCCTGAGCTATCTTACGGTTTGCCAGAACCTCTTTGAGGCTGACCAAAAATCCTTCTCCATGGCCTCAACAAAATCCTCCCACACCTGGGCTTTTGCTTCCACAACTGCTGCCCCTGCAGTCCTTCTGGCCTGCCAGTACCTTTCAGCTGAGTCCAGAGTTCCACGGGCTAACCATTCCCAAAAAGCCTCCTTCAGCCTGACGGCTTCCTTCACCGCAGGTGTCCACCAGTGGGTTCTAGGATTGCCACCCTGACGGGCACCAACAACCTTCCAGCCGCAGCTAATAGAGGCCGCCTTTGTGATGAAGGCCTTAAACAGGGTCAACTTGGACTCCATGTCTCTAGCCTCCTCTGGGATGTAGGAGAAGCTTCTCTGGAGGTGGTGATTAAATATCTTCTGGACAGGGGTCTCTGCCAAACATTCCCAGTTCACCCTCACAATCTATTTGAGTTTGCCAGGTCTAGCTGACAGTTTCCCCTGCCATCTGATCCAACTCACCATCGGTTGACAGCTCAGCTCCTCTCTTCACCCAGATGTCCAGAACATATGGCTGCAGTCCTGATGATATGACAGTAAAGTCGATCATCGACCTTTGGCCTAAGGTACTCTGGTACCAAGTACACTTATGAACAACCTTATGTTCAAACATGGTGTTTGTTATGGCCAATCCATGACTAGCACAGAAGTCCAATAACAGAACACCGCTCGGGTTCAGATCAGGCAGGCCGTTCCTCCCAATCACTCCTTCCAAGTATCTCCATCGTTGCCAACATGGGCATTGAAGTCGCCCAGCAGAACTATGGATTCCCCAACTGGCACCTCCTCCAGGGCCCCCCTAGGGTCTCCAAGAAGGCTGAATACTCTGGACTGCGGTTCGGTGCTTAAGCACAAACCATAGTCAGAGCTTTTCCCCCTGCAACACAAAGTTGCAAAAAACTGTGTACTCATATTTGAATGTACATTATAACTACTGATCTGTTAAGCATTACAGTGTATCATGTTTTTAATGACTTATGTTCTTATAGAGTGTTTCTCAACCCAAGTGATGAAAACTACAAGAAATAAATAACTAAAATTATTATATTTAAAATAAAAATAAATACAACATTTATGTAGTAATAAATGATGAATACAGTGTTGGATGGATAAGAGTATGAAAAAGTTCAGCCTGCTTATTATTTCCTCATTAAGTTTACTAGGCCTGTATTGAGTAACAAGACATCATGTTTTTACTTTAAACTGCTCTCATGGTGCAAACTTTACCTTTGACTTAATTAAAATCAATCAGGCTCCATAAGTGATTTGTTATCATAATAAGCTTTTAATGAGAGGAACACTCACTGATAATATTTCTGTTGAGATTACCATGTGTGGCAGACTGTGAGAGGAAGGACACTGCATCCCTCTAGTGGTGAAAGAGGCCTTCCACATCTTTTCCATTACAGACAATGTTAACTTACACTGTAGCCATTCTCTGAGCTACAGGTAGTGTTTCTCAGAAGCATCTAGCTCATTGTCTTCAAATTAGGGCTGTCAATCGATTACATTTTTAAAATCAGATTAATTACATAAAATGCTGATTAATCTAATTAATCACAATTAATCGCATATATAACTGCTAAAAAAGGTTCCCAGTAAAGATAATTCAGTATATGCCTAATTGTATATAAAATAAAATAATAAAAAAATAGTAACATTCATTTATAATAATATAATAATTAATTTAATTCAAAGAAATTACATTTGCAGTGGCTTTTCTCAAATATTGCGATGCAATTTGCAGTGGGTTTTTTGTGTTGTTTTGCAGTGAAAACTCACAAATCACTATTGTATACCTGTGTAATTTGTGTCAGTGATGGTGTAAATGCAATTACATTTAAATATTTTTGTGCACAATATCTGAATATGCAGTTAGCAAGCAAAAAAAGAAAAAATAAATACATTTTGGTGAAACCTGTGATATGGCTATTGGATGACCCTTTATTATTTTTGTATTAAAATTGTCTGCAAACAATGCAAGAAAAGGTTAAAATAGACCTAAAATAAATCTGTAAACAAAAAACACAAATGAGGATTCAATACTTGAGCCTGTTGCGATTATCACATTGCTTGATAAAGAAATCTGTAAAACATATACAGTTATAGTTCATATATTTCTGTGCATTTATGTACATATTCAAATTCCACAAGTATTTGGAAAAATATAATGTTACATATATGAAAATGGCAATTGTTTTAATATTTTGAAATATATGTTGCACATATGTACATCGGCTACTTTGTGAACTTTTTATCAGTGAAAAACTTATGAACATTTATTTCATATAAGTGTTTACCATATATTGCAATTTACCAGATTCATACTGTATTAAGCACTTCAAATTCTAACAACATTTAATATTCAACTAAGGGAATTTTAAGTGAATATAGAAATGCCATTAACGCCGGGTTCTTGTGTCTCATTCGCTGCAATTAGAGTGAAAATTAAATGCTAGCTGTGATGTAAACTCAGCAAAAAAAGAAACGTCCCTTTATCAGGACACTGTATTTTAAAGGTAATTTTGTAAAAATCCAAATAACTTTACAGATCTTTATTGTAAAGGGTTTAAACAATGTTTTCCATGCTTGTTCAATGAACCATAAACAATTAATGAACATGCACCTGTGGAACGGTCGTTAAGACACTAACAGCTTACAGACGGTAGGCAATTAAGGTCACAGTTATAAAAACTTAGGACACTAAAGAGACCTTTCTACTGACTCTGAAAAACACCAGAAGAAAGATGCCCAGGGTCCCTGCTCATCTGCATGAACGTGCCTTAGGCATGCTGCATGGAGGCATGAGGACTGCAGATGTTGCCAGGGCAATAAATTGCAATGTCCGTACTGTGAGACTCCTTAGACAGCGCTACAGGGAGACAGGAAGGACAGCTTATCGTCCTCGCAGTGGCAGACCACGTGTAACAACACCTGCACAGGATCGATACATCCGAATATCACACCTGAGGGACAGGTACAGGATGGCAACAACAATAGCCCAAGATACACCAGGAACACACAATCCCTCCATCAGTGCTCAGACTGTCTGCAATAGGCTAAGAGAGGCTGGACTGAGGGTTTGTAGGCCTGTTGTAAGGCAGGTCCTTACCAGACATCACCGGCAACAACGTTGCCTATGGGCACAAACCCACCTTGGCTGGACCAGACAGGACTAGCTAAAAGTGCTCTTCATTGACGAGTCACGGTTTTGTCTCACCAGGGGTGATGGTCGGACTCGCGTTTATCGTTGAAGGAATGATCATTACACCAAGGTCTGTACTCTGGAGCGGGATCGATTTGGAGATGGAGGCTCCGTCATGGTCTGGGGCGGTGTGTCACAGCATCATCAGACTGAGCTTGTTGTCATTGCAGGCAATCTCAACACTGTGCGTTACAGGGAAGACATCCTCCTCCCTCATGTGGTACCCTTCCTGCAGGCTCATCCTGATATGACCCTCCAGCATGACAATGCCACCAGCCATACTGCTCGTTCTGTGCATGATTTTCTGCAAGACAGGAATGTCAGTGTTCTGCCATGGCCAGCGAAGAGCCCGGATCTCAATCCCATTAAGCACGTCTGGGACTTGTTGGATCGGAGGATGAGGGCTAGGGCCATTCCCCCCAGAAATGTCCGGGAACTTGCAAGTGCCTTGGTGGAAGAGTGGGGTAACATCTCACAGCAAGAACTGGCAAATCTGGTGCAGTCCATGAGGAGGAGATGCACTGCAGTACTTAATGCAGCTGGTGGCCACACCAGATACTGACAGTTACTTTTGATTTTGAACCCCCTTTGTTCAGGGACACATTATTCCATTTCTGTTAGTCACATGTCTGTGAAACTTATTCAGTTTATCTCTTAGTTGTTGAATCTTTTTATGTTCATTCAAATATTTACACGTTAAATTTGCTGAGTTGAAAGTGAGAGGACGTTTCTTTTTTTGCTGAGTTTATGTGTGCTGTCTGCGGCCCTGGGAAACTTTAGACAAAGATTTTGACTGTGAACGCAAAACGTTCCAGTTTCACTTTAATTTTAAATTTGTGTAATGGCAAATGTTTTTGGCTGCTGTGGGTTCATACATGAAGGGTTAATGACATGCAGAGACACAGAGGAGTCAAGGAGGAGATGCTTTGTCACTGTGGAGATGATACAATGGCAGCTGAGCAGGATAGGTAGCGACTGCTTCAAGCTTTTCAAGCATTTGTTTTGCTGCTGTCAAACATGGAGGAAAGCGATGAGAATGCCTCAGATTCATGTTTTATGTGGAAAATATTCAAAATCACAAGCTACCACAAATAATGCAGAGACTGGTTGAATTCACAAGATTGCAAAATCCTGAAGGGAATGCACTCTTCCACATCTGTACATGTGTCAGACAAAAGCTTTTGGTGCATCACACTGTGGTTGCATCGCGTTTAAGTTGATTTTCAGCATCTCTGGCAATAATTGCACGTTTTTAGGATGCTATGTCAAGTTAAATGTAGTTTGAAATAAAAAAGCAAAAAAAAAAAAAAAAAAAAAATTTCGAGACCCCTGCACACTGCTTCGTCCAGCTGTCTTGGATCAGCTCGGTTTGTTACCTTCACAGCTGGAGCTGTGCTGACTTACTGCCTGTGACTGAGATCCGCAAAAACATTGAGGTGGCAAACTGAATTGCTCCATTGGTAGGAAAATTCCTTATTACGGTGTGTTACATTTTTTAACACATTATTTTTTAATATAATTAATTGCACTTAATTAACACATTAAATTGGCAGCCTTACTTCAAATACAACATTTCTGAATCTACACCTATTTACTGTGTAGCCCTATTAGTGCTCTTAAAATGTCACACATTCTTTCTCTCGGATACACACGAAAGCCCAAATGGTATGAAATACCCAAAGCAGCTCTCAATCCATGCATTTTTACATTAAATTGACACGCCATGTATAATACCTTTATTTTATTTTAATTATAAACATGGTTTGATTAAAAAAAGTTCATAAATAAAACAAAAATATCATCATTGTAATTCATATTTCAATAATTAGGTTAAAGTTTTTCAGTACCCTTAAATGTATTTCTTTAAAAAACATAAAAATAAAAAATCAGATCCCAAACCAGTGTTTCACAGTCCTTTTCAAAAATGAATAAATTATCTGATAAATAAAAACCTAAACATTTAAACTTGCCCAGTAGTTCCCAAGTCCTCCTCCATCCTATTTATTATCACAAAGTAGAAATCTTAATTCTAAAGGTGTTTTTTTGCTTTAGCAAAATAATAATAATAACAATAATAATAATGTATTATTATTATTGTTAATATTAATAATCATATTTTTACTACTGTTATTGTTTTAAGGCAAACTATTCTTATTCTTATTTTACTTAATGTTTAAACATTTTTACAAGCTACATTTTCAAACCTGATTATGATCATTTTACTGTGGCTGGTATAATTTGTTACATTTAGTTTTTCTTTTCTTTTTCTTTATAAAAATGCTATAATTTTATAGGTTTGTATAGATGTGTAAAGTCCATAGGAAGTAGCATGTTTTTGTGTTAACCTTTTACTTTGTACATAATCAACAGACTATTTTTCTGCCTTCAGTTTCACCGAGTTAACACTATTGACAACTTTACACAACTGTTTGTATGTGTTTGCAATTTTGTGTACATATTCTTGTATATTTTATTTGCATATTTGCACACATACAGTAATGCAAGTGTGCAAGATACAGTAAGAAACCTCTCATGATATACTATCAATTCCACCTGTGCAGCTGGGGTCTGTTTACTGCATGAACGCTTCAATGATGTCCTTCCTAAGAAACAGAGAGACAGATTACATTACACTGATGTTAGTATTTGTTCGGCACTTTGGTGTCCGTCTGCTTTCTGGATCATAGGCAAAACTCTATCACCTAAGGTCAAAGGGCAAATAATCAAACTAAAAGACAGCAAATTCAGCTTTCAGGTTACATGGCTTGTTCTTCACAGAATCATCAGATCATCAGCCATGGCTTCACTGCCAGACCAAACATACTCTCACTCTTTCCAGTTAAGTTTCCTTTAAGGGGTGTGGCCAGAAGTGTCATGCCATTTCAAATGTTCACATGCCAACATTGTGTAATTGGAATTATCTACCTATCCTCATATGTCATTTGAGGCTTGATGATTTTTTGTCTATGGGAACACAAAAGGAGTGACTATCAAAATGTGAAAACTGCTTTTGAGTCTGGCTGTTAAATTCAGTTGCAATTTTGCTTGGTTTAAAAAAAAAAATAATAAAAAAAGTAATATTCGGTCTAGATTTAAGCAGGTCAAGGAGCCAAACCCAACCTTCAACCTAAAGAAATGTAATCTCAATCTCAGAAGACCAGCTGTCAAACATATTGCCGCATGAATGTCATATCAGAAGTGCTTTTATACACGCAAACACATGTACACTGTTCATGCAAATCACATTGAAGCTCAAGACTGCTGTATGTGTGTGCGCTGGAAATAGCTTGTATAATTATTGTTTGATTATCACAGTGTTATTGGGATAATTACATGTGTGCATGTGTTTGAATGCGTGCGTGTTTAGATCTGTTTGCATGTGTTTCTCATTGCAGCCAACATGCATTAATCTCTGGTTTAAGTTGCAACAGAGGAATTCTGGGTACTCTGTGTTTGAGGGAGGACTGAACTGAATATATCTATAGTACCTCTATTGATAATAAATACAATGTCAGTAAATGCTAAATTATAATTACATTTATAACATATTGTGTACAGATATAAAACACATTTCCCACAGAATTCCTATGGTGTAAGTGTAAGTTTTGTCCAGCAGTAGGCATTGTCCTTAACCAGAACCATCACACTTTTAGTGTCAAATGCTCAAGTATAGATCCACAATGAAGAAAGGGAGAAAGAGTGACAAAGAAAAACAAAAAGGGTAGCATAAGTATTTACTGTCTCTCACTAGCTAAACAGAAAGTTTTAAGGAGTGGTTCTCCTAAAAATTACATTTCAGTCATCATTTACTCACCCTTCTGTCATTCAAAACCACCAGCTTTCTTTCTTTGGTGGAACACAAAAGGAGAAGTTTGTAATTTTCACTGTGTTATTTTTCATACAATAAAACCACAAAGTGACCAGGGGCTGTCAAGCGCCAAAAAGTAAAAAAAGTTTCATAACAGCTCCATATGGTCCAAAAAGTAGCCCATACAACTTGTGTGCCATATTCCAAGTCTTCTGAAGCTGTACGGAAGCTTTGTGTGAGGAACAGACTGAAATGTAAGTCCTTATTCACTGAAAATATTGCCCTTTGCTATAGCTCTTAAACTTTATTTGCACTATTGGCATATTCAAACTTTTCATTTAGTGATTGTTTACGAGATACGCAAGAACCAGTGGTTTGTGTATTGAAGCTTATGGTCAATTTAGCCTAAAAAGCTCCCAATGTTACTCATCCTAATTCAATACAAGATATCTGCAACTAAATGTTGACTAGTAAATATGCAATTTTTACTAGAAAGAATTACAATTAAAGATATCTGCAATTTCATTTCAACTCATAATTACATTTTTACTAGTCAGAATTGCATTTTTACTAGTTAAAACTGATTTGCAGATGTCTTGAATTGAACTGACCCCATTAGAGAGCTCTTGAATCAGTCTTTTTACTTGTAAAAATGTAATTGTAGAGCTCTTTAATAAAACTTTTTACTATTAAAAACACCATTACAAAGCTCTAGAATCAGACCTTTTACTTGCAAGAACTTAATTGTAGCGCTCTTTAATAAGAATTTTTACTGTTTTATTTTTTTATTCCCTTTTCTCCCAATTTGGAATGCCCAATTCCCACAACTTTAGTAGGTCCTTGTGGTGGCGTGGTTACTCACCTCAATTCGGGTGGTGGAGGACAAGTCTCAGTTGCCTCCGTTTCTGAGACCGTCAATCTGCGCATCTTATCACGTGGCTCGATGTGCATGACACCATGGAGACTCTGCATGTGGAGGCTCATGCTACTCTCAGCGATCCACGCACAACTTACCACGCACCCCATTGAGAGCGAGTACCACTAATCGTGACCATGAGGAGGTTACCCCATGTAACTCTACCCTCCCTAGCAACCGGGCCAATTTGGTTGCTTAGGAGACCTGGCTGGAGTCACTCAGCACACCCTGGATTCGAACTCCCGACTCCAGGGGTGGTAGTCAGCATCAATATTCGCTGAGCTACCTAGGCCCACCCAAGAATTTTTACTATTAAAAACCCCATAAGAGAGCACTAGAATCAGACTTTTTACTTGTAAGAACTGTAATCGTACAGCTCTTTAATAAGAATCCTTACTAGTAAAAACACCATTAGAGAGCTCTAGAATCAGACTTTTTACTTGTAAGAACTTAATCGTACAGCTCTTTAATAAGAATCCTTACTAGTAAAAACACCATTAGAGAGCACTAGAATCAGACTTTTTACTTGTAAGAACTTAATCGTACAGCTCTTTAATAAGAATCCTTACTAGTAAAAACACCATTAGAGAGCTCTAGAATCAGACTTTTTACTTGTAAGAACTTAATCGTACAGCTCTTTAATAAGAATCCTTACTAGTAAAAACACCATTAGAGAGCACTAGAATCAGACTTTTTACTTGTAAGAACTTAATCGTACAGCTCTTTAATAAGAATCCTTACTAGTAAAAACACCATTAGAGAGCTCTAGAATCAGACTTTTTACTTGTAAGAACTTAATTGTTCAGATCTTTAATAAGAATCCTTACTAGTAAAAACTTCAATAGAGAGCTCTAAAATCAGACTTTTTACTTGTAAAAATGTAATCGTACAGCTTAATAATAATTCTTACAATTAAAACACCACTAGAGAGCTCTAGAATCAGATTTTTTACTTGTAAGAACTTAATTGTAGAGCTTTTTAATAAGAATTCTTATTATTAAAAACACTAATAGAGAGCACTAGAATCAGACTTTTTACTTGTAAAAATGTAATCGTATAGCTCTTTAATAAGAATTTATACTATTAAAAACACCATTAGAGAGCTCTAGAATCAGTCTTTTTACTTGTAAGAACTTAATCGTACAGCTCTTTAATAATAATTCTTACTATTAAAAACACTAATAGAGATCACTAGAATCAGACTTTTTACTTGTAAGAACTTAATTGTAGAGCTCTTTAATAAGAATTCTTACTATTAAAAACACCATTAGAATCCTTTGAAAATTTTGTTCAACATTTTGAGATTCCCAGATCTCAGTTCTTTAGGTATTTACAGCTGCGCTACCTGCTCTGTTCTATTTTTGGGAGTAGCATACACCTCCCTAAAGCGGCAGATACTCTGGGAGTGGTGATTACTGTCTTTGGAAAAGGTCATGATGCATCAGTGTATTACTCCCTGCTAATTCAGAGTCTGAGGGACGGAGCTTCAACTTCTATCAAGAGATTATGGGAGATAAACTTGGTATTGGAGGAGGGAGAGTGAGCTAGGATTCTAAAAAGCATCAAGTCTACATCTAGAGATGCAAGGGTGTGCCTTATGCAATTCAATATTTTACATTGATTCTATTGGACCCCCTCTAGATTATATAGGCTTGGTCTTAATGACACACCCACCTGCTGGCGATGCCAATCAGAAGATGGAGACACAACCCAAGTTTTTTGGTGGTGTGTTAAGATCCAAGAATTTTGGCTGAAGGTTCAGAGTTTTATGTGTGATGTATTGGGCACTCAAATTTCATTTTGCCCCAGACTCTGTATTTTGGGTGATGGGGCGGTCATCAATAAAGGGGATAAACATATTAAAAATTGGGTCCTAACCAGTGTTATGATTAGCAGACAAATTGTTTTAAGGGGATGGAAGTCAGCTGGAGTGCCCTCATTTCAAGAATGGTGCACGGAGATGGGGAGGGTGGCAGCTTTCGAGGAAGCATCATGTAGAAGGCTGGGGAATTGGGATTTGTTTGATAGGAAATGGGGCAGCTATTTGGAGGGATCTCAGGGAGGGGCAGTGGAGAGAGAAGTTTAGTTTTAAATGTGTGTGATTATTATATTATTTTTTTTGTGTGACCACAGGGATGTTGTCGAGGGTCAGGGTGGGGTTGGGGATTGGGAGGGGCAGGGGTAATAGTGGGGGTTAAATGTTGATTCTGTGTATATTTGTTTTGCTTTTCTTTGTTATCTATATGAATCAATAAATAAAATGTTAATCAGAAAACACCATTAGAGAGCTCTAGAATCAGACTTTTTACTTGTAAGAACTTAACTGTAGAGCTCTTTAATAAGAATTTTTACTATTAAAAACACCATAAGAGAGCTATTGAATTAGACTTTTTACTAGTAAAAATGAAATTGCTCTTTAATTAGAATTCTTACCAGTATAAACTGAACCATAGATCTCTAAAATCAAAACCCAATGGAAGTCAATGGAGACATATGACGAGTCATAATTAAATTATGGATATGTGACCCTAGATATTTTACTAAAATAGAACTGTAGATCTCTCCAATGTGAATTATTACTAGTCAAAATTACATTGCAGATATCTAAAGTTAGAGTTTAGTCAAAACTGAATTACAACGAGTAACACTAAGAGCATTAAAAGACAAAACGGCTTTAGAATGATGCACAAATAAAAGGCAATCTTCAAATACAACTTACATTTCAGTCTGTTCTTCACACAAAGCTATCATATGACTTCTGAAGACTTGGAATACAACACACGGGTCGAATGGACCATTTTTATGGTATTTTTATGTCCATTTGAGTGCACAGAAGAAAGAAAGTCATCCGTGTTTGGAACCACATGAGGGTGAGCAAATTGCAGAATATTTATTTTTGGGTGAAACTTTCCTTTAATCAAAGATGTATTTTTATGTTATAGGCTACGATATCTGTTCTGCATAACTCACAACTTATACCTTCATATGTTTCTCTCAGGCACACACTGAAAAGAAAAAGCACTTTAAAAATGGTAACCACATTATTTACGGCACAAAACAGAACCTTTCTGGAACTGATCAAAAACCCATTGCAATCACACCATGAGATCGTTACTGAAATCATCAAAGCTAGAGAAAGGGGTTTAAAAATAGGTACTTATTTTAAAATCAAACTGAAAAATTACTGGTCAAATCTCACGCACAGTAATTGATCAGTGAATAAGGTGTCAAAAATGTAAGTCACAAGTGCACCAAACACAGTTCATCCATCGTAACCATGACAACACAGCATGCAGTCTGGCAATTGCCATGGCAACCCAAACACAAACAATCGCCAGTGGCAACCAAAACAGGCCAATCAGCTTACTACAGCTTGAGAGGTAGGTGGATTATCTGTTGCTAGGTAACCATTGCCATGGGGTCTCCCATCATTTATGATTGTCCGTTTGGACATTGGGATGTGGTTTGTTGTTTTCAGAGAGAAAGTACAAAAAGCAACATGCATAAATAAAGAAGAATCATATAAATGTTATTTTTATTTCTAAGTCTTATTGATCAAAACTAATAAGGTTTCATTACTTTTTTAAATTTGCCATATATGGGTGTTATTTTCACTTTTAGCACTACTGACTTCTAGAATGTAAAGTCTCATTAAAACATTTTTCACACTCTCAATTTTTTTTTCTCAAATATGTCTACTAACAGTGTCCAACAGTGTATGTACAGTATATGCATCACAGGAGATTTATGTGATTTTATATTTATTTATTTATTTGAAAATCATGGACATTTTCATCACACTCAGGCCGCGTCTACACTAATACCTTTTCACATGAAAACGCATTAATTTTGCTATGTTTAGGCCTCTCATCCACTACAATGGTGTTTTCCTCCACCAAAAACGGAGAGTTTTGAAAACGCTCTCCATTACTGCATACTTTCAAAAACCATGACGTTAGGAAACTGAAAACAAACATTAGTGTGGATGAGGTTTCAAATTCTTTATTATGTTTAATTCAGTGGTGGTAATGATGGTCTTATGATGCGTTCACGTCATGTCGGAATTACCGTAATTACGAGATTCCGATATGTAAAAAGCATTCAGGTCTTCTTAGAGCTCACAATTACAAGTTGTAAACTCAGAATTATATGAAAGCTCTGACTTGACAGACAGTCATGAAGAAACGAATAACTACCAAGTTACAAAGACATGAACTGCTCCGAGTAGAACCTCTAAGTTACCTTCTCCTAATTACAGTAATTTCAACACGACGTGAACGCAGCAATAGAAATGGCATTTTTTATGTTTTTGAAAATAAAATTTCAAAACTTCTTTGTCTTGCCAAGTCTAATTTCATAGATAACATTTTATGCATCCTAAATACACACAATTAAATAATATTTTCACACTTTTTGCATAACTTGACAAGTTGATTGAATATGACAATAAAAATATTCTGCTCACAGGTGATATTGACCTTGATTTGTCTATGTTTTCTTCAAACATCACTAAGGGCAAAATTGTTTTGTGTGGTGGAAATGACACCACATCTGTGGGACAGTCAGTAAATGTGGGAAAACTGCAATTATTTTCACACAATAAACACTGAAATGGTTTTCACTCTTTGTTTAGACTGTCATAGTTTTAAACATGTAATCATTTGTATTTTATAATGGAAATTCATAGTTTAATATATATAGGCTACAACAATAAAATCTACATAAAAAGCATATTTGGTAATATTTGTACCAAAAGAGCCAAAGAGAAATGATGAAGGCATGGTAAAAAGTTTCTAAACCCATCTTCACACTGCAAAGGTAGCACAGACTGTTTAATGATGCTCAGAACAGACAAATGCATTTACACAGCAATTACAATTGCATTAATAATTTTATGAGTTCACATGTTCATGTAATCTTTGAAATGAAGAGAAGCTAAACATTTGTGGCTTTCTGTTCATAAAAAAAATTATTTAGGAAGTATTTAACGAATATAAGCCACATGGGTGTTGGATGATGATGATATAAGGGATGGAGTGCTTGTAGTGACCTTTAGTGATGTGAGCTCCTGCGCTTCAAAAAATGTTGGTTGGCGGCGGATGCATTTGTGAGTACACATGCCTATACCTCCAGACTTGGGCTGTTCGAAAGGGAGGGCTCACGCTGCAATCCTAACGGGAGCTCGCGGTGCAAATGAGAGAGAGATATTGCTCACAGCAATTGAATGAGTAAGCCCAGCAAGCAATCGAACGGGGACCCACACCGCATTTGAACGGGACAGCCCCCTCAGCACTTCGAAAGGGAGAGCCCATGATACAAATAAACACGAGTTAGCTCACACAGCCTTCGAATGGGTAGAACGAGTCTCATGGTAGATCCTACCCAACAGGGGAGGAGTTACTACAAACATGGAGACTGTGGCAGAGGGGGCTCTGCCCAAGGAAGACGCAGTTTGCCAACAGGGAAACGAATCAGTGGAAGATATACATCGCATGGGGTTACCTTACAGGGAACCATCAAATGTGGAGCACCTACCCCAGAACAGGGCTCTTAGTTAGCATGTGTACTGGGCCTGCAGCGAGTCTCTCTGAAAACTCGACTACCACAGGGCTCGGAGGAAGTCAACCAGGGAACAAAGTTTGTGAACACTACTGGGAATTAATGGCGCACGTCTTCAGCTCAGAGGAGGTGAAAGGCACTATGTGCAAGCGATACACCCGGCCGGCTATCCCGGGCTTATCCGCTTGTATTGCGTGCCACTACCTGGGACGAAACCGGTTCCACCCGGAGATTGTAGAACCTTGCAAAGGTGCTGGGTGTTGCCCAGCCCGCTGCTCTTCAAATATCTGTTAGAGAGGCACCCCTGGCCAGGGCCCAGGAGGCCACTACACCCCTGGTAGAATGGGCTCGTAGCCCTACCGGGGGCGGCACGTCCTGGGCATGATATGCCATAGCTATGGCGTCAATGAGCCAGTGGGCGATCCTCTGCTTGGAGACAGCGCTTCCTTTCCGCTGTGCACCAAAGCAGACAAAGAGCTGCTCAGAGATCCTAAAGCTCTGCATGCGATCCAAATAGATGCGTAAAGCACGCACCGGACACAGCAACGACAGGGCTGGGTCTGCCTCCTCCTGGGGCAGCGCTCGCAGGTTCACCACCTGGTCCCTAAAAGGGGTCGTGGGAAGCTTGGGCACATAACCCCAGGCACGTTTTGCTGACAGAGAACGCTTGCAGGTCTCCTACCCTCTTGATGGAAGTGAGCGCAGTCAGGAGGGCAGTCTTCAAGGAGAGTGCCTTACGCTCAGCTGACTGCAAAGGCTCAAAGGGGGCTCTCTGTAGACCTTGAAGAACTACAGAGAGGTCCCATGAGGGAACGAGGCGCGGTCTGGAGGGGTTCAGCCTTCTGGCACCTCTCAGGAACCTGATGATCAGGTCGTGCTTCCCTAAGGACTTACCGTCCACTGTGTCGTGGTGTGCTGCTATAGCAGCGATGTACACCTTCAAGGTGGAAGGGGACAGCTGCCCTTCCAACTTCCAACAGCTGACCATCTCTAGGGGTCTTCCTGTCGGGAAGAACACCACTTAGCGAACAGATGCCACTTGAAGGCATACAGGTGCCTCGTAGAGGGGGCCCTAGCCTGAGTGATCATGTCTACCACGGGTGGTAGACCGCTTAGGTCTTCCGCGTCCCGTCCAGGGGCCAGACATGGAGATTCCAGAGGTCTGGTCATGGGTGCCAGATGGTGCCCCGTCCCTGAGAAAGAAGGTCCTTCCTCAGGGGAATTCGCCGGGGGGGGAGGGGGGGGGAGGGCTGTCGCGAGGAGCGTGAGGTCCAAGAACCACATCTGGGTGGGCCAGTAGGGTGCTACCAGGACGACCTGCTCCTCATCCTCCCTGACCTTGCACAGAGTCTGTGCAAGTAGGATCACTGGGGGAAACATATATTTGCGTAGGCCAGGAGGCCAGCTGTGTGCCAGCGCATCTATGCTGAGAGGTGCCTCAGTCAGGGTGTACCAGAGCGGACAGTGGGAGGATTCTTGGGAGGCGAACAGGTCTACCTGTGCCTGTCCGAATCGACTCCAAATCAGCTGAACCACCTGAGAGTGGAGTCTCCACTCTCACCTGAGGGTAACATGCCGTGACAGCGCGTCCGCTGCAGTGTTGAGGTCGCCCGGGATATGAGTGGCTCACAGCGATTTGAAGTGCTGCTGACTCCAGAGGAGGCGAGTTGTGACATACAATGAGAGCGCAGACCGCTTTGGCGGTTGACATATGCTACTGTTGCCGTGTTGTCTGTCCGAATTAACACGTGCTTGCCCTGGATCAACGGCTGGAACCTCCGCAGGGTGAGCAGAATTGCCAACAACTCGAGGCAGTTGATGTGCCAATGCAGCCGCGGGCCTGTCCATAAGCCGGCGGCTACATGCCCATTGCAAACAGCGCCCCAGCCCATTTTGGAGGCCTCTGTCATAACCACGACGTGTCTGGAGACCTGCTCTAGGGGAACACCTGTCCGTAGAAATGAGAGGTCAGTCCAAGGGCTGAAGAGACGGTGACAGACCTGCGTGATGGCCATGCGGTGTGTCCTGCGGTGCCATGCCCATCTCGGGACTCGAATCTGAAGCCAGTGCTGAAGCGGTCTCATATGCATCAATCCGAGCGGGGTGGCCACCGCTGAGGATGCCATATGCCCCAGGAGCCTCTGAAAGAGTTTCAGTGGAACCACTGTTTTCTGTTTCAATGCCTTCAAACAGGTCAGCACCGACTGTGCGTGCTCGTTCGTGAGGCGCGCTGTCAATGAGTCCAACTCCAAACCAAGAAAAGAGATGCTCTGAACAGGGAGGAGCTTGCTCTTTTCCCAGTTGACCCGAAGCCCTAATCGGCTGAGGTGCGAGAGCACCAAGTCCCTGTGTGCACACAACATGTCCCAAGAGTGAGCTAGGATTAGCCAATCATCAAGATAGTTGAGAATGCGAATGCCCACTTCCCTTAACGGGGCAAGAGCTGCCTCTGCAACCTTCGTGAAGACACGAGGGGACAAGGCCGAAAGGGAGGACCTTGTACTGATACGCCTGACCCTCGAATGCAAACCGCAGGAAGGGTCTGTGTCAAGGTAGAATCGAGACGTGAAAGTACGCTTCCTTCAGGTCTACCGCTGCGAACCAATCTTGACTGAACGGGAGTCTGTGTAAAGCCCGGTTCAGTACTCGCAGGTTCAAGATTGGCCGCAACCCACCGCCTTTTTTCGGTACGATGAAGTAGGGGCTGTAAAAACCCTTCTTCATCTCGGCCGGAGGGACAGGTTGAAGGGTGCGATCTCCGCGTGCAATGTTGCAGCATTTTCGTCCTTCACCAAGGTGAAGTGGATACCGCTGAACCTGGGCGGACGCCTGGCGAACTGAATTGCGTAGCTGAGTCGGACGGTCCGGACCAGCCATCGCGACGGATTGGAAAGCGCAAGCCATGCATCCAAGTTCCGCGCAAGGGGGACCAAAGGGACAACGACGTCTGACGTACTGGCAGGTGGGGCCTCGCGCCAGGGCGGAGCTCGAGGTGCCACACCATGTCGTGGCCGTGCTGAGTCTAGGGACATCGAAGCACTTACCTGGCTCCTTGTGACCACCCCCAGAACAACCTGGGATGGGGGAGGAAGAGGCCTGTCCTCGCAACCCGTGGAGACTGTCACATCGGGGGCGGATGTGTGCCACAGCTGGGCGTGCAGGGGCGGGGAGACCGCCGCTGGAGCGCCAATCCTGCAAGGGAAAAAAGGTTGAAGGTGGTCGTGATGACGACCGTGCACACCGGTTATGTGACCCAGGGAAGGAGAAATCAAATGAAAAGGCCCTCCACCCGGGGAATGGAGTGGTCTTACTACCAGCTCCAATGCAGTGGGTTTCGTCGACCCTGGGTTGCCCGTCTCAGGGGCGCTTTGACGACCTTCGTGGGTTCTTGGTGGCCGGCCGTGAGATGGGTGGCGTCTGCTTCCTGCAGTGGGCTCCACGCCGGGGCCGGGCCGAAGGGGCGGGCTGCGGCGGAGTCGGTGCAGTCACCGCAGGGGGACGCCCTTGACGACAAGCAGACGGGGTGCGGGATCTTGAGCTGCACCGGGGCAGGATATGCCGGATAGCCTCCTTCTGCTGCTTCACCGTCGAGAACTGCTGGTCAAAGTCCTCGACGGTGTTGCCGAATAGGCCAGCCTGGGAGATGGGGGCAGCAAGGAACCGTGTCTTGTTGGCCTCACCCATCTCGACCAGGTTGAGCCAAAGATGGCGCTCCTGGACCACTAATGTGGACATCGTCCGCCCGAGAGACCGCGCTGTGACCTTCGTCGCTCGGAGAGAACATACACGAACGCTGCCTCCGTGTGGGTCGCGCCCAGACATGAAAGACAGCGATCGTGACCGTCTGAAGTTGAGAGGTAACGACCGCAACCAGGAATAACACACAATCGGAAAGGCATTTTTAAAAAGACACGTCTTTAAAAAGATGTTCCGTGTGTGCCGCTCTTTTAGAGAAATATACTCTTTCAGGATAATATACTCTCTTTTTTCTGCTGAAGCGCCCAGGGGTGTTCTCTGCAGTGCACCAGTGCAGAGGAGGGAAAAGCCACTGAAATGCGCCGTCAGATCCAGCAAAGGTGAATGAACAGTCGTGAGAATTCAGCTCGGTGAGCATGACCGTTCGGCTCCGAAGAGAAAATCTGAATGAGTGGTTGCATACCAGCTCCTTTTATACCCGTATGTTCGGGGGAGTGGCATGCAAATACCACTCGCCAATTTTCATTGGCCTTTTATCAAAGACCAGAGGTGTTTCGGGCTCCCAAGAGTGACCCCTAGTGTCACTACATCGACACAACATTGAGTGAGTGACAGGTAGGGAACGTAGCTTATTCGCTCTGCCCGAAAGACATGCACCTGGACAGCAGTAGCAAGAGCATCACGGTTGTTGTGTCGCCAGGCTTTAACGCACTGCCTGAAGAGAGGATTTTTTTTTGTTTTTTTGGAGGAGAAGGGGACTTGCACTTGCAAAGTTGGGGCCCATTATGGCTGCGGTGAAGCATAAACAAAAGCACTTCAGCGGAAGCATGTTAAAATACTGCGGTTGCAGTGGATTAGTATTTGAACCATTAAAGAATGAGGCCGAGAAACCGAAGCATTGTCAAACAAACATCATGTCTGTCAGCAGCTAATATTGTGTCTAGAAGGGGCTCAAGGTTGGGCATGCATCTGTGTTCTGCTGAGATCACAGCTGAGCCCAGCACTCTGATAGGAGGTGTCTCCATTATCAGAAACATTGGCACGAGGGCTCCCACAACTTGCTGCTTCCTAGAGCAACAGTGTTTGCGTATAATATGACATTTACAGATAATGTAATGTGTAAATTATGCATTTACAGTAACACCTAGTATTAAGAGGCACTGGCGATTAGGGTATTTAACGAATAGTTGAGCCAGAATAGTAAAAGGTGGGCTCCTGCAGGAAAACATTACTTGAAGATCTTTTGTTCTACTATATAAATTACACATAGTCATACCTCAAACATGAATTTTGAAGTCGCCATGTTTAAAAAAAGTATGTTGCCAACAAGTTGCTATTTTTTGTGGCAATATGGCAATTTATGTTGTAGAACAAAATGTCCAAGTATCTTGAGATAATGTTTACCACACACCTTATTTTACTTATAAATGTAAAAACCTCATTACAGAAAACCATGGCGAATTAGCCTTCCGGGTTCACCAACAAATTGACATCACGGCTGAACAACTCTATTAGCTTTCTTCTTCTCTCCTCTCTCACCTGTCTCTCTCTCTCAGTAGGGTCTGTTGGCATATTTCGGTCTTTTCAGTTGCACTTTGAGTCTCTTCATGCCGATCTGAAATCCGTTCATGGCCTGGATGGCCATCTGAGCACTCACTGGATTATCAAAGCTCACAAAGCCTGACAGAGAGAGACAGTGAGGCAGAGAAAAAGAAAAGAGGATGATAATAATGTTCACACATGAGAATGGAGAGAGAGAAACAGATTATTAAATATTTTGAAGAAAACGTTAGTAGTGCTTGGCCGTAGTTTACAGGGCTTTGCTCTATGGTGTTATGAGTGGTTGCTATGTGGTTGCTAGGGTGTTCTGTAGCTCTGGTGTTTCTGGTAGAGCATGGCAATTCCCAAGGAATTTATGAACTTTAAAAAAAAAAATGCATACCTTAAATTCTTTGTAAGTCACTTTGGATAAAAGCATCTACCAAATGTGTCAGGATCCCAACACTCTCTTGTTAAGTTTTATTTAGTGTCAGGATCCTGTCACCCATGTTCTAGTTTTTGTTTTGGTCTTGTGTGTGTTTTTCTCCATGTGCTCTGTCTTGTGTCTTGACCCCGCCCCTTCGTTTGCCTTGTTACTTGTTAATTTGCTCCACCTGCCCTCCTCATTTGCCCTCCTGATTTTTCCCTCTTCATTTCAAGGACATAAACAATAACAAAGGAATTAGAACCCTACTGCAAATGTTTTGCCCTTAAGCGGTTCAAGTAGTGGCATTTTTATAACCAGTAACTGTCAAATTAAAATGATTAGTATGTACTTTTAGAGTCTAGCTGAAACAGAACAAACAAGATATTTGCAAAAACTGAAAATAAACAATCAGGTGTTATTACCGTTTTTTTTTTTTTTTTTGTGTAAGGCTCTGAGTTTTCTTAAAGAACGTCAAACGTTTACCTGATGTGACTTATCCAGACATGTTGTTGATACTGAGCCAGGGCTCCAGACTAGGACTAAATCATTTTTCCTAACAGTGCAATTAAACTTTGCAAGAGGTCTCACTGGTGCGACTACAAAGTTGGCCGACTTGCTGATTGTGTGCTGTCGTTTTTTGTTGTGCATAAGAAATATCAAACGGCAAACGTTCAAAAGGCGAAAGGAAACTGCTCTACCCAGATCAGTCAGCGCGGCTCAAGGCTCAATGGACAGATCAGAGATGTGCATTTACATGTGGACTGGTCTCGAGAGCTCAGCCATGCAGATCATCATAAACAGCATTGCGAGAAGCGCGTGCTGGTTCGTGGATTCGGCATTGATTACCTGTTTAAAACCTCTGTGATATCCCATAATGTGTCGATGACTAAACTAGTTTAAAATCGTATTAAATGGCCCCAATATTCTAAACAGCACTGAAAAGGAATAATGAAGAAATCTGTACCATGAACAGACAGAAATTGTAGCTAAGGCTTTCAATCCACACATCACAGATTTAAAAAAAATATTTACCATCAACGTAAATCAATATATCGGGGTAATGAGGGAATACAATTTAATTTCGGGATGTGCTTTTCTTATGAAAAATGGCATCATTTGTTTTATGGTTACTGTACATCATGTAATACCATTATCATGGTTTTACTTTTACCTTTGGTTACTATGATCTTACTGCAAATACCACATCCTGATGAAAAAGAAAACGTGAAAGAAAACGAATTCCCACTGTCACACCGTGTCCTAACCAGACGTGACGCGATGCTGCGACACGCGATCCTTCTCATAACAGTATATTAAAGCCAGGGTGACACTAGCCGGTTCAAAACAACGTTATTTTCGCCGAGGATGTCACAGACCTAAGGAATGTTATGTTTAAGGTCTCGTTCTCTTCAACCGGAGCTCTTTTAGACACACACAGACTCATTTTGACTTTCTCTCCACTTCGCTTTCACATGGAGATCGATGAAATAACAACAGAGTACTATGTGAGTGCGTGAACATAAAAAATGGTAATAGACTGAATTTTGATGCGATTCATAAAGTAACTTTGCTCTATGTATGTGTGTGATCATGTACTATCCCCTTGAGATTTGTCGTAGAAAGTGGATGTCCATACGCAGCTTCAGTGAGAAAATTAGGTATGTTCAATAAACAGACTGTTTCATCTGACTGTTGTAACATCTGCTTTTATTGTAATTTATAATCATTTCAGTGTATGAATATGGTGGCACCGGTGCTACCGCTCTCAAATGTTAGTCTGGAGCCCTGTGAGCATCTATGCAAAAGAGGCAATGAAAGTGTATCGTAGTTTAGATGCTAACAGTTATTTCCTCAGCGGAAAGTCTGGAATATTGGATCGCTCCTATTATAACCATGAGCACGTTTATATGCACACCAATATGCTGATATTCTCTAAAATCAGCTTATTTAAAAAATCTGACAAGGCAAGAAATCCGTGTTTACATTACATTTGAAATAGCGTTATTCTCTGTTTTTGACGTCAAACCGTGAAGAGGCATGTGCTCAACACGTGCGCACTTTGGATGAGCCGGTAAAAATGGTGGTTAAGGTGTTTACATGCCACGCAAAATCGGCATAATGTGCAAAAAATGTACCTGTGTCGATCGGCTCATTCATATGCCGTTTATGACCTTACGCCAATAAAGGATCGCGGTTTATTAAGTTTACATGACCACATGCATTGTCGGCTTATTAAGTGTAATCGGTGTAAGAACGTGCATGTAAACACGCTCAATGAAGCTGTTAACACTGTAATCACGTGACTTTCAGACAAAGTAAGGGAACATTCTTTTTGTGTCTCTTTCTTCTGTGGTAGCTTCTATACTACTCCAGCTACTCTGAGAACTTGGCAGTGCAATACTGCAGATATTGTTGACTTTTGTGTGACAAATTTCTTGTCATGTGCCTCATTTTTAAGTTGCTTTGGATAAAAGCGTCTGCTAAATGACTCGCGCAGCTTCATTCATTATAATAGAGGCGATCTATACTCGTTTTTAGGGCCTGTAAAGAAATACTCTGACTTAACTAGCCAGCTAAACTCCTATCAAACATATTATTAATTGGCAAAAATGTCATTTATCTACCAGAGATGTGTGCTACAGTTGTTAGTACTGCATGTATCCAGTCGTCTCGCTTCACTGCAGTGGTTCATGCGTCCATTTGTGGTTGCTTTTTTCTGAGATCTAAACACTAATTTCTGTTTGTTCGAGGCATCCAGGGATCATCCAGCCACCGAACATGGTCCACATTTTAATAATGATATTTTATGACAATCTCATTTTCACTATTAATGTTAATCGTGTTGAAGTCACTATGAATGAAGCACCTCCCGCTGTTGTGTTGAATGAGTTTGACAGCTAGCCAGAAATGTTCAAGGGAAAAAGACGTCACTTCCTTAAAACGCCGAATAGTCTTCGAAATGGTCTATATTCTCCTTGTGTCTCTTGTGCTGCATTCTTGCTCTCTGTTTCTTCATGTTTCCCCATTGGTTTGGATTATGCACTATTTTCTGATTTTTATTAGATTCTGGTCAAGAGCTTTCTGTTTTGTTATCATTTGTTTATTGCTTTTATCAGTATTTGCCCTCTCTTGGGAGTTTTAGTTTACTGCCCTGTTGGTAACAGTCTGGGCTCTTGGTGTTTAGGTTTTTGAATCTTGTTTTGTGTGCTTTTTGTATTTTTTCCCCCCTAATAAAAGTCTTAAGAGTTTTTGAAGTCTGAACTTGGGTTCTCTTGCACGTAACTTGACAATGCTATTGTATGTTATGATATTCTGGTCTCTAGATATGGCTCAGTCTGTGTGTAAGTTAATAAGATGGTTGGAAGGTTAGTATTTTCACAAACACTTAATCATTCTTACCGAAGCACTTGCTCTGATTGGTGGACCAGTCGACAAACACTTTGGCGGAAATGATGTTACCAAACGGCAGAAACACCTGCAACATTTCTGAGTCAGTGAACTCCTCAGGCAAATGATAAATGAAGACGTTACATCCTTCAGGACCTGCAAAATACACACACACACATTAGAATGAACTGAAGCATTAGCAGACATAACCATAAGAAGTAACGGTAACATTGAATCTTACATACTTCACCCCCAAATGTATTTGAACCCTTAAGCCACACTTAAAAAATGTAAGAATGACTTTGTATTACATAATACAAATATAAACACCTAAAAGTCATTGCAGAATGGCTCAGAAGACTGAAGTTAGTTCTGAGAAAAGATCTAGCATCATTTGTTTGCAAATGCCACTCGGTTTGATGCTTTGTTATCTGATGCAATGCACTTTATATATAAGTGTGACATAAGTGTCCAAAAGTGTCCAAAGACTTTTTTGGAGGCCACTTTATATGATTTATGACAATTAATATTTGATTAATAAATCAATCAGTGATGTCCTGTTTGTAAGAAATACGCCTTCTCAAAGACTAACTTCTGAGGAATTGCACAAACTCAGGAAGTTACATCACCTTCTCGCTGTTGCTGGGTAACCAGGGTGTGTTGCTGAGGAAACGGCTGGCTGAACAATCCGTATGCAGTCGGGTAGGCTGCTATAAAATGCAGAGCTGTTGATATGATGATTGAGAAACAATGGCTGATCCAACACAATAAAGTCCTATACAGACCTGTATAATGCTGCACGCCTGCATACGCCTGCTGGAGCGGATCTAACACTGCGACTGGACTCTGGGCTGTAGAGAGAAGAAAGAGATAATGAATAAAATGTGAGTGGTGCTTGCCCACGCAAAACTCACCATCATGATACTTACTGGCCCAAGTCAAAAGAGTCTGATCACTCAAAAAAGCAATAGCACACCTCTTCTCAACCAGCCACAGTATTTGAGGATTTTTTTTTTTTTATGGTATATACTTCTGCTGAAGCCATCAGTCCAAGTTATTTCAACTTCATTTTCAAAACATTGTGTTTAATAGAATAATTCCTGGTAAAGAACTACACTACCCATGATCCCGAAAAGTGATCCACCAATCAGAGAATCACAGCAAAGAAACCGCAGTGGAAGAGCTATGCGGCAACTATACACTTATTATGCACTGTGAACTTTTGTGCTCTATAATAATCCTTGCCTCACCTTGATATGGATGAACACCATTGGTGTACATTTCAGATGCTGGCTGTCCATTGGCTGTTGCCGGCACAGGACTATAGCCGTTGACTCCAGTTGGCGGAAGAAGAGCTGACACGGGCGTTGCTGCAATAGTAGGTGAGGCATTTGCACCTATACGTTTGGAAATCCAATCACAGCGCACAGAGTTTAGATGTACAAGCAATAGACTTGTAAAAAATTGGAGTTTTAATCCATGTCAGCTAGCTTTGAGATTATCTATATGCTAGTCTACACCTAAAAGTTGACCAAATCAAATGTTAGCAGATTAATGCATTAATGTAAAATCTTTCTCTTCCAGAAAAACAGACCAAATATATACATAGATGACTCATCTAGCACTTTACATCCAATAAAATTCTTGCAAAATAGCAAGAAACAAATCATGGTTCAGTGGCGAGTCTTAAACTAAAGGCTTTTGAACATTTAAAAGAAGGACAAGGTTTTTAAGGTGTCCACTCCCAAATGTCAAAATGTAGCTAAGAATAGTCATCTCTGAATTAATGTGAAAGTGGAAATGGTACTTTTTTCCCATATCTGAATCAGTATAATACTGTATTATCATGGCATTCAGACCTCATTTCCTGAAGCAATAGTAATTTTACTGTAATTAAAGTGCTGCTGGTATGGCAAGGGTGGGTTATTACCAGAAGAAGGTGTGATTGGAATGATGGGTGTGGCTATAATGCCATTCGCATTGAGTGCTGCCATCTGTTGCATCTGCACCGCCTCAGCTGTTGCAATGGGTGACAAGTAGGCAGACTGTGCCACCAATGCCTGCTGCTGAACCAGCTAAGAAAGAGACAGAGAGAGAGGAAAGAGTTATTTTTGATTTTCAACATATGATTGATTGTCCATGAATTAAAAATGATGAATATAAACATCAATATAACTCAATGCAGAAATATAAGAAGCATTGTGTAAATAAATAGTTCTCAACTTGTTTTGCTTCAGGACTGATTTTACATTGGACATCAAGTGGCAACCTGACACAATACCAAACCCATAACCAATATTTAATGTAGACTGGGTCTTATTTTCTTTTACTTTGCATAGTTTTGTCATGGTATTTGAGGATGAAGGCATGTCATGCACCCTTTCCATGTCCGCACCTGCCAAGATTAGCTAGCTTCTGGCAAGTGACAGATGAATTTGCAATAAATACCGTAGAGTTTGATTGAACGTCCAAACTTTGATGTCAACAAAAAGATATGATGAGCAGTTTCTCTTCCCTTTAAAGTCTATTTATTTTGCTATCCTAAATGCACATTATGTGGTTAGTTGCATTTTATTATTGATCTTTGTTTTTTTCCCTGCTGTCCATGACTTTATCAGAACAGACCTACTAGGGCTGTATGACCCCTTTTACACCTAGTATTAAGATGCGTTTTAGGTGATCCGATCACAAGTGGTCAGTGCTAAATACAGATGTAAACGTGATCTAAAATGTTTTGTGATCAGAACACAAAAAAAAAAAAAACACATTCGAAGATAGACAAAAATGCACGTGACCACATCGCATTTGAGATATAAATGCTAATCCGTCCTGAATGCGTCCCGGACAGCAGTGAAGTGCCACACCTCACCAGTCAATCAACTGCTGTGCTAAAACAAGACTTTAAACTTTGCCGGTTAGGAGTGGGTTTAAAAGGAAATAACCGTCCGGAAAATTTGAAAAAGCAAATACATACACAAGCACTTCACGGATCTTATTCAGTGCGTCTGATATTAACATGCAGGGAAACAGATGACACAAGTGGTCACAGGAGACGCATTTAAGCAACATAATATACAGTACATTTCTTTTACTGTGCAAGATCATGATAAAATTCCCTTTTGCAGGGCTGCAAAAGCCACATCTTGTCATTGTGTAAACGATGTGCACTAGTCAGAATAGCAGATCAAACATCACAAAATTATGAGTTAAAAATGTTTTGCAGCTTGCTGAGGTTTAGAAATTGCATATGACCAAATCATGATTTTATTGTGATCTCGATTAATTGTGCAGCCCTAGTCACACTAACTTTTCTTTGTTTTTTTCAAAATCATTTTTTTATTTCAAAGTTTAAATTATATTTTGAATCCTAAGCTTTCAGTGTGGACTTCTGAACTCCACATTACGTGTAAAAGTCAATCAAACATTTACTAGGAGTGTTCGTGATGGCTGTAGTTGATATGTCTATTTTGTGCACGTGAGCTGTACTCACTGCTTGTGCGTAGGCATTGTATGTGTTAAAGTTTAGCGTCATTGGACTGAAGACACCCAGCTGGGAGGCCACCTGCTGCATGCGCCGAAGACCTCTCTCCTTCTCTGTGTCTGCAAACTTCACCACCAGACTGGAGGACGCACCCTGAGCAGAGACAGAGAGAGATAATAATGAGAGGAGAGAAGTGGAGAGGAGAGGAGGAGGAGAGGGGAGGGTAGAGGAGAGGATAGGAAAGGAGAGGAGGATATTAGAGGAGAGGAGAGGAGGGTAAGGGAGAAGAGGAGAGCAGAGCAGAGGAGAGGAGGAGGAGAGGAGAGGAGAAGAGGAGGGGAGAGGAGAAGAGAGGAGGGAAGTGGAGAGGATAGGAGAGGGGAGGGGAGAGGAGAGGAGGAGGATAGAAGAGGGAAGAGGAGAGGAGAGGAGAAGAGAAGAGAAGAGAGGAGAAGAGGGGAGGGCAGAGGAGAGGAGATGAGAGGACATAATAGGAGAGGAGAGTAGAGAAGGGGAGAGGACAGGAGGAGAGGAGAAGAGAGGATGAGGGGAGAGGAGGGTAGGGGAGGGAAGAGAAGAGGAGAGGAGAGGAGGAAGGGAGAGGAGAATAGAGGAGAGGAGAAAAGACTCACGGGCAGTGTACGACTCCCATGCAGACTGTTAACGGCAGCCTGGGCCTCTTCATGACTTTGCAATTTCACAAACGCACAGCCTGTCAACATAACAATCTGCTAGTACTACCTGACATTGTAGCACAAAATAAAACATCCAATTTATTTTTTAAATATTAATTTGTGTGTGTGTGTGTGTGTGTGTGTGTGTGTTCCTCACCTTTGCTGGTTCCGTCAGGTCCTCTCAGTACTGTACACTCATCAATGCTGCCGAATGGTTCAAACATCTTCCTCACATTCTCATCAGACTGCTGCTTTCCCAACATCCCCACAAACAACTTCCTGTCCTCTGAAAAAGACGAGATGTTCATATTCACTCTGTATTGTTCAACATTGTATGTTTTAATTGTGTATTGAGTATTTGAACTCAAGTAATCAAGTTTTTCTAACTGTTTTAATAAAGAAGTCAAAGTGCTGCAATACTCTTACCCTCCAGCAGAGGGCAGGAGCTGTCTAAACAAACTTCAAAGGATACATGACAAGATGATGAATTAAATTTCAGTCTATGGCTTCAGAAGACTTGGAATTAAACACTTCAGGACAGACTTGTTTGAAACACTTACGGTGCTGTTTTTCTTTTAGAATTTTTTTCCACGAAAAAAAGACAGTCATCCGGTTTTGGAAAGATTTAGGGCTTTTCACACTGCACTTAACCCTTGGTTATTGTCTTTTTTAACCCCACTTTTAATCCTGGATATAGCAATGCTTCACACTTGTAATTTTGAAAGGGGGCCTTTAACCCTGGGTTATGACACCCTGCTCGCACTGCTTTTACAGTGTTAATCCTGCATTGCGGTGCCAAAGGTATACAGTCTGAAATGATGCTCTGTTAGAGAGTTTTTTAGCAACAGACAACTGATCATATAATGAATCTGTGCTTATCTCATTTAATATTCATGTGGTTTGTACAGTTTCAGAAACTTTCACGCGCTATTTACGTTTTCCTTCTGAGAGAAACCGGGAAAATGTTGAACAGTGGCAAATGCAATAACTAAAGTGGTGGAGATACAGTATTCCTTTTGCATGTTTTTTTTTTTTTAGCATGTTTCAGAAACAAAAGAAACAGTGGATCTGTTTGGTGACATTTTCACAGACTACTGATAAGCAGATATTTTCACACAATAAATGCATCTTTAAAGTGTGAGATTCACTTTACGAACAATTCTGCAAACAGCATTTTTTCAAGGTTCTCAGCATCACGCATTGCATGGTATATATATATATATATATATGTGTGTGTGTGTGTGTGTGTGTGTGTGTGTCTAATAATATCTTAACATATAGGTCTAATTTATTACATTTATATATATATATATATATATATATATATATATATATATATATATCAATAAAAAATATTTTTGGAGCGAGAGATCAAGGGGAAGTGACTTTATAGAGTGCAACAGTTCCTGCCCACTTTTTCAGCCATCTGGGTTCCGGAAGTATTTTACCCATTCATTTTTTTTTTTGCATAGTGTTTTTATAAAACCTTCCATAAAAGAGTTGGAAGCCATGAACCAAACCAACCAGCTCCAAGGTGAATTACAACAGCAAAAAAAGTATTTGAATATCAGACAAAAAGACAAAGGTACAAGACTGTGTACTTACCGTCTTTCATGAGGGCACGGACTACAGTCCCATGAAGCATTGCGAATGATGTTATTGAATAAAAATCTATGCAAATATATAAAACTATTGATTTTAGGTTGTTAATTATAAGTATAGAATCAATATATTTAAAGTTTTTTGCTAAATATTCTGATATGTACAAATAGATAAGTAGCATATATATGTATTTTTTTTTAAAAGATAGATAAGTAGGGTGAAGGGAAACCGACTATATTACGTCATTCACAGTGCATCATGGGAGTGGGCAGTCACTCCGAGGCATGTTTTGTGAGCTTTGTTGGCTGCACTCTCTGATTGGTGAAGCTTACTCTGCTGGACCATGGTTATCATAGTTGTTCACCAGGAATTCCACTATCAAACACGATTTATAAACAATGAAGTTGAAGTAACTCAGATGGATGGCTTCAAAGGAAGCATTTACAATCGATGAAGCTTTGGGTAGGTCTGTCATTAAAGATTTATAAGTTATCATTGAAAAACAATTGGGATGGAAAACATTAGTGGGATTTTTACCTCTTTTTTAAATTTTCTTTTCTTTTCTTTTTTTTTTTTTTTTTTTTTTTTTACTGTAGGACAATACCACAGACATCTACATATCAGCATGGGTTACAAAGACAAATAAATAAATATATACTCAATACTCAATTAAATTCAGCTCTTTAGCAAAGGGATTTTTACTTCCGAACCAGACTGTTGCGGTCTTTTGCGTCACTCCGAGACGCACTGATTTCTTCAGTATCAGTTTGCAAATCAAAAAGCACTAAAAACATGTAATGTTTTAAAAGCACTGAAATTTATGTAAAACATTTTTTTTTTTTTCTGGCAACTTTTATGTTATAAATGATGTGAATATGTGTAATACATCTTGTTCTTTTGGCATTGAATAAAATAAAAAATAAAAATAAATAATAATAATAAAAAAAAGTATCTGTTTGCAATCTGTAACCCAGAATAAAACCAGCTCAGGAGCAGGTTAGACTTGTGGGGTAAGTTGCTATGGCTATAAACACAGGTAAAAACAGGCCAGTCTTTTGAGACAAAAAAAAAAAAAAAAAATATAGATCAGTGGGTGTATCCTTCGTGGGCACTCACAACCCACAATTCTTTGCTTCAACGGAAATGTCGAAAAAAAATTATGCCAATTTGCCCGTAAATATGATGTTCAAACGCAAGTAATGTTAATTCCCAAGTTGAAGTACCTCAGTAGATGGGTGCAGAGTATATAATATGCACAATTTATTAATATATAATTAAAATAAAGTATTAGACTAAAAGTACACCTGTAAAATCTATGTTCTTTTCTCTTTACATCATTATAACTCTCCTAAAATGTACCTCATACATTTCCTTCTAAAGGAACTTTGTTACCGTCTCACTCAAAGCGCTCGCGCTTGTTAAAGAGTGAGGTGCTGTCATAGCAACCATGTTACGTCACTTTTCCGGTTGTCCTACGGAGACCGCATCCTTCCAAACGAGACATAGCTATAGTGTCTCTGCTCTGGTCTGCTGGATAACCACTGAAACCCGCTTCGTGAGACAGGCCTCTCTACCCGAAGCTCGCATCACACCTATTTGTTTGCACAAGTCTAAAGGATTCAAATGAGAAGGTTTAGATAACTTTTACGTTCTTTTTGGATGAATCAACAAAGCCGTTCATTTCTGGGAACTTTTGACGGTCAGTATTCTGCGGTGAGCTGTGTGAGTGTGATCCATTCGGAATCATTAATTACGACTTATTGTTATTTTGGAGTTTCTTTTGCGGCTCATTGGTCTGCGTACTGCGGTAAAGTTGTTTTTATATTGGACATTCGTAAGACATTCGGCAGGCAAAGTCAGGAAGTGTCTCTTAAGTGTGAAACGAACAAAGGCTGGCACAAAAACATGTGTAGCTTTATCCAGATGAAAGTTAAGTACAAATATATGGTACAAAAAACAAAAAATTAATGCCATAAATGGCTTATTCCCTAGGATATGTAATGGTGTTATAACATTGTAATGTAACCGAAATGGCATTTAACTTATAGCTAACAGAAATAGATGCATGTCAGACCTCCCATAGCGCATGTACACAACAACTTTCCAATTTACCTGACTTTATTTTGGAATCGTAACTTATTAATTTTTTTATGTTTTTTTTTTTTTTTTTCAACCTATATTTATTTCACAACCTTAACATGTGACTTACTGATGTCAGACCACCTGTAATATATTCACACACACCTGGCACACATCTTACACGACTTGGATTTTGGAAATATGATTTTGTGTATTTTTGTTTGTTGTTTTTTTTTATAGATTCTTTTTAAATTTCTAATCTATATAACTTCCTGATCATGTGACCTGATGATGTCACAGTCACATCACATCATGCTTTCACAAACACATTCTACCCATAATAATAATAATAATAATAATAATAATAATAATAATAATAATAAACCTTCCCATCTTTGGTTTTTGAAATATCCTCCTGAACATTTGGACTTGGTGGATAACATTATGTACTTTTACTTAGCTACATCACACTTATTAGGCCCTTATATTCAAGTAGTTGCACTGACACTCACAATGTGTTAGCAGCTGTAGAAAAACTGCCTATTACAATATGTTTTTACTTTGTATTACTCATTACATACCTATGTACTTACACACGAATATAAAGTCCTAACAGTTGAATTGTTACAGCTGGAATTGCAAAACTGCAGCTGGGACACTTGTTTTCATTGGGTTTTCAATGAATAACAACCTAAATTTTGATCAGTTCCTCAAATGTATATATGTTTTATATGGCTTTAGTGACTTGGAATTTGTTGCACAAGTTATAAGGACAACTGAGTATTACTATTTTGCTTCCTGTTTGGAGCATGATATCCACCAGCAACTGCTTTCATTTTATGGACAACATCTGCTTGGATATTCAGCTAAATAACTCGCATGTAAATAATTTTTGTGTAACATGGAACAAGAACAATAATAAGGGTTTTACATGAGCATACAATTCAATTAAAGTTTTAGGTCGTTTTCAGTCCTGTAGACCGTTTGCTTTGTTCTGAAACGGTAACTAAATTGTTACAATGTTGCATTTTCTCCTTGGTTCGGATCGCTTTCATAAGGCAACATTTCCAAATGGACCAAAATGTGTTCACACAAATCACATGTGAGTAAACTGTCCCCTCATTGGTCAAAGTGCGTTGTTTATGTTCTGGGGTTCCGTTTATAGCGGCCGGTCGGTTATCCATCAGGAAGGATGGACAACAGTTCTGCGGGCTTATTGTGGCTTTTTTTCTATTTTATTTTCGAAGAAGAGCAATCACAAGACATTTTCAGGAAAGAAGGTGCACTTTGATTGTGAGGTGCCATGATATGCTCACTAGGGATGGGCACGAGTACTCGAGTACTCAGACGTGGCAGCAATGATCGATCATGAAATTGATGATCGATGGTGATCATGCATGATGTGACTTTTCACTTAATTTGAAATTCAGTGACAATTACCTGACAACTAAACACACACGTGTCAAAAAGGGAGCTTATTTTTAATTTTGAGATTGATTACGTTGTGATTTTGAGGGGTACATTGATTATCAGAGACGTCTCATAGCAACCAAACTGATATACGACGCTGCAATGCTATCGTTACGATAATCAAAAGAGAGTGTAATTAACTGTGTTTTGAACACCTGTCTCTGCAAAATGTTTGCTATACATGTTTTAATATAATGTAAGAACTTTGACTCGTTAATGGATATTATTTAATAAAAGTAAATGTTTATCACTGACTGTTAACATCCCTGCCCTGGGTGCCCACATTTGCGTGACGTAACACACACCTGCATCTCGACGAAATGGGAGTTGAAGATTTTCACACGAGTTTCCAAGTAAGTTAAAGGTCGGGCAAGGAGGAGGTGAGAACCGGCTGAACAGTAAACATAAATTTTTATGGTAAAACTTACCTTAAAACAAACATAAACAAACACAGACACATATGCAATGCGGCAGCGTACATCTCTCTCTCTTTCTCCCGAACTGGCAACTCTGGCTCCCCTTTATCTGGCTCTCCTGCTGATCAGCTGATTCAGTGCCAGCCATGCTCCATCACGGCCTGGCCATGCCCTCCTCCTCGTCACAGCAATGCAGCAGCCAAAGACGATTGCCAGACATGTTATTATATGTACAGTTATGTACATGTCATTGCCCCTCGAGTACTTGACGAGTACTTGAAGTAATTTGTCCGAGTACTCAAGTAGACAAAATGACCAAAATGCCCAACCCTAGTGCTCATCCACAGAATTTGTCACCAAAGATCTGTCAGGTATATTCATGGTTATTCACATATCTATCGTTTATCTAATCACTATAGCTTATCAGCATTTCATGAATGTTTAACCCTCTTTTGCATCATGTTGCCTTAAAACATTTATGGTTATGTAAATTAATTGCATGTTATGTGTATTTGTGTGAAAGTGGAATGGATATACTTCACCTGTGCATATGTCACACATATAGCCACAATATAAAGAAAATTGCAGATTTTGTTTATATTGTTTTTTTTTTTTTTTTTTTACAATACCCATTTTTGGACTGTATACGTTTTTAATATTTACTTAAATGTTGGCTATATTAAGTTTTCTTTTATAATAATTAAAAATTTTTTTTTATTCATTTATCACACATTTGCACAAATACAGTGAAATTCTTTTTTTTTTTTCACATATCCCAGCTAAGCTGGGGTCACAGAGTGCAGGGTCAGCCATGATACAGCACCACTGGAGCAGATAGGGTCAAGGGCCTTGCTCAAGGGCCCAACAGTGGCATCTTGGCAGTGCTGGGGCTTGAATCCCTGACCTTCTGATCAGTAACCAGAGCCTTAACCACTGAGCCACCAGTGCTGCATTTGATGTAATGCAGTTCCCATTGGGAAGTGCAGTTCCCATCATGCATTGTGATGCAGGTTGGTTCGTTGGTCCCTTGGGTCAGTTTGCATTCTCACCACAAGCAAGTTCATTTGCAGTCGGTCGTGGTCTCGGACCATTTGTTTTGGTGCGGATCCGAGTGTGATTGCCGTGTTCATATATGACTAAACAAACTGAACCAAGGGAGAAAACATGCCAGGTTCCAAAACAAATGCTCCAAACGAGCCAGGTGTGAAAACGGCCTTAGTTGTGGATAAATTGTCCTTTGAGTTAGTAATCCAGATGCCATGTAAAACCTTGTTTATACTTTCACCTGGCAGTGCGCCGGACCGCAGACTGCGCACGCACCTCCTTAAATTCTAGAGCCGTTAATACTTGACGCGCCCGCCATTGTACTATTCTGTGAAACAACAGGGGGCAGCCCAGAGAAAATATCATCTGAATCAGCAGAAAGTAGTAGTGAGAAGTAGTTGTTTGCCAGTCAGACACAACTACTTAAAACCTTTACAAGAGTCTTTGTAATAAAAGCATCAAACTTCAATCTGGTTTTTGTTTTTATTCAATATTAAGGCAACAGACAAATACTTGTATCATGCCTTAAAAATGCTAATAGAATATTTATTAATCTTACTGGTTGCTCTGTCTGTTTGATTCACTAAAAAGAATTGGTTCATAAGAGTCATTTGTTTGATGGACTACACTGGTTGCTCTGTCTGTTTTGATTCACTAAAAAGAATTGGTTCATAAGAGTCATTTGTTTGTCAGACTACACTGGTTGTTCTGTCTGTTTTGATTCACACAAAAAAATCGGTTCATAAGAGTCATTTATGTGTGAATCGGAATACACGCGATGGATGTCAAAGACGTGTTTCCTTCCTACTATTTTGCGGCATATGATCTTTTTATCTCCCCAACATTCATTTCAGACTTCAAACGGACATTCACAACTGGGGAAAATATGTATTCTTTTGCCGTGGGGCTGTAGATGGGGGAGCACAACTGCTGGAAAACGGTGCATGGAACTGTCATTTTGCATGAAGGCGAAAAGTAAGTGTAGCTTCTTCTTTTTCACGATGATTTCGAACCTGTGCTTGAGTGGAACATGATCCGTCTGCAGCACTGGAGCAGGCTTTCTTTGGTCAGAGTGGAAGAAATGCAATTGAAGCGTTTACATGCCAGTATAAAGCGATTAAAATAGGAGTACTCCACATATATTACTGCGATTATCAGTACTCTGATTATAAACATAATCGCAATATCATAATCACAATATTCTGTTTACATGAGCTACAGTTTAATTGCAGTATTGCTTTAATCGCATCATGAGTGCTTGTAAACGTAGCCATTATCCAATGTTGTCTCACACAAGTCGTTCATTTTTGAATGTGGCGCCGCGCACACAGTTCGCTCAGTTACAAAAAATGGGATGCACACCACCGCACGAACTGGGGTCTAGCGAAGTCAAGGCGCACTTCCGCCAATGCCGCGATGACATCATTTTTGTTGTGTGCAAACTTGCAGATGTAGCGAGTATAAACCAGGCTTAAGCCTTCCAATAGCTTTGGAGTAAGTGCTGTAGCTCAGTGGATAGCGCAGGCTCTTGACAACATCAAAAGCACAGATTCAGATCCCATGTCAGATGTCATTCAAACTTCAAGTTGTGGTGACTTATTAAAGTTGTTTATTGCTGCATATTAAAAAAAAAGCAGCAAAGCAGGCTGAGATATGGCGTAGTGCAAGTGCTTTGCCATGTTTCATCAAGGTAGGTATGCTGGTAACATAAGTTCAAGGTCAAAGAAAGTTGATTGTTTTTTTTTTTTTTTTATTATATATATTTCAGAAATTAAAATTCACTAAAAATACACATTTTAAACAATTTCTTTTTCCAAAATCCAAGTCATGTAAGATGTGTTATAAGTGTTTGTGTATATATTACATGTGGTGTGACATCATCAGGTCACATGACCAGGAAGTTATATAGATTTGAAAATGTAAGAAAAAATCATAATAAATACACAAAATCATAAAATGTGTGCCAGTTGATTGTGAATGCATTACATGTGGTCTGACATCGCTAGGTCACACGACCAGGAAGTTATATAGATTTGAAAGTTTCAACTTGCAGTCTTAAACTACCCAGGAATGTGACCACCATGCATGAAATAAACCAAGCATTGTATTTTGATCATAGTTTGACTGTATTTGAAGTTGAGCAGAGTGACTGACTCGAAATATAACAAAATTTCTTGATTTATGTTTCAGTGCATCGCCATGAATTGTGCTCTTGTAACACTTTTATTTTGCTTAAACATAAAAGGTAAGCCACTTCTTATATACAGTATGTATTTATAAACACTACCTTTCAAAAGTTTGGTTTTGAAAGGAAATTATAATTGTACTAATCAAGGATGCTGTTAAGTTGATCAAGAATTACAGTAAAGACATTTATAATGTTATAAATGACTTTCTATTTAAATAAACATTGTATTCTTCAAACTTTGTTCATTCATGAATCCTCCACTTTCAGCAATGACTCTTTAGACTGTCAGTTCATTAAGATATTCTTTCTGTAGCACTTCCCAAAGATGTCATTGGTTTGTAGAATACTTCTCACTCACTGTACAGTCAAACTCTGTAATAGCTCAACACCTCAAACTTCGATTCATCCATCCATTATACTTATTTGTAGTCATTTACCACTCAATCTGTAAGTTCTTTTGCACATTCTAACTTTTCTTCTTATTTGCCAGTGTCAGATGTGGGTTTTTCTTTGAAACTTTGCGTTTCTCATAGTTTTCTCTTCACTGTTTCAGATGAAAGTTGTGTTTATCATATACTGGTCATTGTAGCTGCCAGTTTAGGACCTATGAGAGGTCAGGGGCGGGTTGCACCAGCCATATGTACGTTACAACTTAGCCTAGTTGTGGCGTAAATGGGCACCAAGTCACAGTTTACAGACTACTAAATATTTGAGTGTTGAACCATTAAATTTAGGTAGGATTTAACCCTATGTATGAACTAAATATTTACAGAAGCCTCTGACCAGGAGTAACGGTTGGAATGAAAAAGCAGACTCATTTAATGACATCAATGTGCTCATGTTTTGCGTGACAAACTATAGTCCTTTAGACATATGGTGATGTTGATATTTACACTCGTTTACGAGAGAGAATATTATGTAAAAAAATAAATAAAAAAACTTGTCTCTTCAGCAGGAAACCAATCTAACTGTGCACGGGGTGCGTCACACAGTGTCAAGTTTCATCACATACAAAATATATATGATATTAAAATGATTAAATATAAATTTTGCATGTTGTATTAGTTTTTATTTATTGCCCTTATTAATTTTAGACAAAGTTTCTGAATAATGTTATTTTCATAGGCTAAATATACTATTTATTAAATCTACTTTTATTACATATAGTATTTCAATGGGAATATAATTTATTACAGCTGACAGTTACGTGAGCAAACAAGGTTTGAACTTGAACTGTAACAAAATCAACCTGAAATGCATGGCTTTTAAACACTTCTGTGTACAAATTTGAAGGCTGCTTATTGGATCAATAAAGGTAAATGTCATATTATGTGACTACGCATCACTTTACGGAGAGTTTATGACCTACAAGTTAAGTCTTGCCTTAAAAGCAGGTGGTGCAACCAAAGTAAGCACTGACTTAGTTACAAACTAACTAGTAGTTAATAAGCCCTTAGTCTGAACTTTACATCCCAACTTAAGTGAGACCTTACGGAAAGCTGGTGCAACCCTACCCAGGGTGGGATTTTTTTTTTCTGAAATAGTTTTGCGTGCCCTAGCAATAGATTGCATTCTCTCGCAATAAGTTTTGCATGCCCTAGCAATAGTTTTGCATGCCCTTGCAATAAATGTACCATGGTTTTACTACAGTAACCTTATTTTAACCTTGATATTCATAGTAAAACCATAGTAATAATACAGAAAATGAAAACTATGGAAATAAAAATAATAATTTTGTGGTTATTATGGTTTTACTACAAATAGAATGGTATTTAAACCAAATTTTCGTAAAATATTAAAACAATTAAGAGAATGTTTAAAATTGAGGTTTTTAAAAAGTAGGGACCGCAAAACTATTGCGAGGGAACCCAAAACTTATTGCGCAGACCAAGCGGACAGCCAGGAGACTCAGAAGACCAGAGCAGACCAGGCGGACAGTCAGAAGACCAAGGCGACCAGAGCAGATCAGGCGGACAGCCAGGAGACCCAGAAGACCAGAGCAGATCAGGTGGACGGCCAGGAGACCAAGGAGACCAGAGCAGATCAGGTGGACGGCCAGGAGACCCAGAAGACCAGAGCAGATCAGGCGGACGGCCAGGAGACCCAGAAGTCCAGAGCAGACCAGGTGGATGGCCAGGAGACCAAGGCGACCCGAGCAGATCAGGTGGATGACCAAGAGATCCAGAAGACCACCTCCGGGTAGGGACTGGATCAGGAGGCTTGGTAGGTGGCTGCAGGGCCGAGACAAGGTCAGGAGGCCTGGGAGAATGCCACAGGACAGGGACTGGGTTAGGTGACGGAGCTGCTGTAGGAAGACTTACTGGTAAAGCGGGCAGAGCCGCTGGAGGAATAGTCTCTGGAGAAGCGGGTGGAGCCGCAGGGGGAATAGTCTCTGGAGAAGCGGGCGGAGCCGTGGAAGACTCTGTGGGTGGAGCCGCGGTAGACTCTCTGGGCAGAGCCGTGGAAGACTCTCTGGGCAGAGCCGTGCGTGGCTCGAGACAAAGGCTCCGGGAAGACTGGGAAATTACCTATGTTGTCGTGGGCATGGGTGGAGACTCGGGAAAGACCTCTGTCGTCGTGGGCATGGGCAGAGACTCAGGAATGACCTCTGTGGTCGTGGGCATGGGCGGAGACTCGGGAACGACCCCTGTGGTCGTGAACATGGGCAAAGACTTGGAAACGACCTCCGTGGTCGTGCACATGGGCAGAGACTTGGAAACGACCTCTGTGGTTGTGGGCATGGGCGGAGACTCGGAAACGACCTCCGTGGTCGTGTACATGAAAAGGGACTTGGGAACGACCTCTGTAGTCGTGTACACGGGAAGGGACTTGGGAACGACCTCTGTAATCATGGGCATGGGCAGAGACTTGGAAACGACCTCCGTGGTCGTGTACATGGGAAGGGACATGGGAACTTGGCTCGTTGGCCATGGCAGGCATGGGTGTTGGCTCGTTGGCCATGGCAGGCGTGGGCATTGGCTCGTTGGCCGTGGCAGGAGTGGACGTTGGCTCGTTGGCCATGGCAGGTGTGGACGCAGACAATTTTTGAGGTAGGGTCTTCATGGACCTACGCACCGACATTAGTGGCAGATCATACAACTTAGAGACAGGGGCCATGGAGGGCTTCGAGACAGGGGCCATGGAGGGCTTCGACAAGGGAGCCGAAGACGCAGGTTTTGGCCCGGGGTTCCGCCATAATCTACTGTATAAAGGGAACCGGAAAGTTCCAGAGCCTTCTCCACATGTTCGCCGAGCATCCAGCGAGGATCAGCCGGAGGCATCAGTTCTCTCAGTGCACTATTCAGACCGGCCCGGACGAAAAGCACCAGAGAGCGGTCTGGATAGTGCACTACATTTGCCAGCTCTAAAAACTCACGGACGTTTTCCTCAACTGGACGGTCCCCTTGTTGAAGGAGCAGAATTCTTACGGCCGCTAGATCCATTTTGTGGTCAGTCTTTCTGTAACACGACAGGCTAGGATGGAGGATCTAAGTGCTGTCTTTAACAGAAACAAAAGATGAAAAACTAACTCAGAATAAGAAAGAAAACAAAACACAGGGAACCCGGTACAGAACATGACAATACATGTGAAGACTGACAGAGGAAACAAGGGAAAAACAAGGGCTTAAATACACAGGGGCAAACAAGGGAACAAGGAACACCTGTGGAAACAATCGGGGGAAAACCAATCATAAAATGAAACTACAAAGGACTACAAAAACTAACAGGAAACAGGAACATGGGGACTAAACAAGAATTTCAACATAAAAGTCAATGCAAACACGGGGAATACGTGACAAACTTATTGCGAGAGAACCCGAAACTATTGCGAGGGAACACGGAACTTATTGCGAGGGAACGCAAAAGGTATTGCGAGGGAACACAAATCTTGTTGCGAGGGAACGCAAAACTTATTGCGAGGGAACCCAAAACTGTTGTGAGGGAACGCAAAACTGTTGTGAAGGAACGCGAAACTTATTGCAAGGGAACGCAAAACTGTTGTGAGGGAACGCAAAACTGTTATGAGGGAACGCAAAACTTATTGTATGACAGTAACCTCCCCTGCTGAAAACACCAGCTAAAACCAGCCTAAGCTGGTTGGCTGGTTTTAGCTGGTCGCCCAGCCTAGCTATGCTGGTCAGTTAGCTGGTTTCAGAGGGGGTTTGAACACTTTTCAGCTGGTCAGGCTGGGAGACTAGCTAAGACCAGCCAAGACCACCCGGATCAGCTAAGACCAGCTTAACCAGCAAAGACCTGCCAGACCAGCTAAGACCAGCCTGACCACCTAAAAAAAAGTGTTCAAAACCCCTTTAAAACCAGACTGACCAGCTAAAACCAGCCAACCAGCTTATGCTGGTCTTTTTAGCAGGGTCCTCACTTTCTTTGAGATGCTATTGTGTTTGCTAAATAAAACATTTACAATGTTAATGCACTTTATTCATAAAAACGATTTCATTACTGTTCCACATAGATGTTAAAAGCATTTAATAGCGAGTCTTGTGCCTTCCTTATATGGCATTTTCATGGATGTGGATTATGATAATTGTGAATCATTGTGCACGTACAAATGTTTGGAATTCACTAACATACACACATTTAACTAACAAATCTGGGGTGTTTGTGAATCTGGAGGAACGTTTTTGGGAAGGTCCATTTTATGTGTAAATCACTCCCAATTTACTCATATATTTAAGGAAGTTTCATGAATGAGACCCAATGTGTTGTTGCTGTTTGCACAAAATTCTCTTTAGGGATCATAAAAGTCTCGTTATGCTAACAACAAGAGTGTAAAACCGACAGTGTCTTTTATGGTTTGTTTTTCAGGCACATTCTCCAAGAGTATTGTTTCTTCGACATTAGACCAGCAAGTGGTTTTCTCCTGTAATACCAGCAGCTGTGAGAATGCTGAATGGAGAAAAACCTTCATCACAGAGGCAACTATTGGCAAGTGCCATAAACAGAGATGCACTATTGAAGAAGGTTTTCAAGAAAAATTTACATTCACAGACAACAAAGAAGGCTTGCTTCTCATCTCAGCAAAATACAGTGACCTGGGGACCTATGAGTGCATCTGTGATGGGACTAAACATTTTGTTAAATTGGACATTTTGCGTAAGTCATTACTGTATCTGACTTGCATAAGAGAGCTGCTATGCATATGCTAGTGTAAATATTGCCTAATTTTGAATTGTAACTTGTTTTTTAATGTTTTCCCCATAGCTGCTCTAAACATTACAGCAGCCGAGTTGGAAATCATCACCCTTTGGTGTTATGCGAATGATGCAAAGGATGTGACATGGCTGCGTGATGATGAAAGAGTTCTGCATTTCACAATCAATGGATTTACAGTCCATGGCAAAGGCTTTGAAAGTAGAGTATCACTGAAAGATGGCTGCTTCAAAAATGGCGACCTCTCTTTGACTATGACTGGCATTCGCAAGACAGATGCCGGACTTTACCGCTGCTTTGTCAATGATGAAACTACTAAAGGATATCCACACACCTATATGTTATATGTGAATGGTAAGACTGGAAAAGTTGGTCCAAATGTTGTTTTTAAATTTAACTGGTCATATATTAAATATGTTGTCAACGTGTAAATTACATACAACCAGTGTTCGAATTGAAATCAAGTCACTGAAAATGAAAATCTAGTCATTAGACATTCCTCATCATGGTGCGCAAGAATTTGTTAACAGAATATGGGTGATTCTCACAAAACCTGTCAAGAAAATGTACTGGACCTATTTTACTCCAAAATCAAAAGAAATATATAAATAATATTTTGCATATTAAAATTAAGCCTACTAAAGTTTTTTATATTGTGACATTTACATTTTACTCCCCAGTTCTCAGTGAAAAACAAAAAAGGTCATTATGATATTCTCATTACTGCACTGTAAAGAAAATGATATGGTTTTTATACGTCATAGGAGTACTCCCTTGGTACTGCTGCCTTTCATTTTCGCAGGATTTCGTTTGAAAAAATCATTGTACAACAGCATTCTTTTTTTTTTACTGTAATACAGAAAAAAAGACAGCGTTACGGAAATGGGAATCTGACATGTTGCAGTAATGAGAATTGGGCTGTAAAATGTGTCCAAGTGTTCTGAAAATAATGTCACAATGTAAAAAAAAAAATTGGGGTTAATTAATATAAGACCAAGACATTTTCTGACAGGTTTTTATTATTTTTACAAAGTTGCCAACTGTCCCGTATTTTGTCAGAAATTACACAGCCTCCCATATTGAAGGCATTGTGTCCCGTTTATAAGCAGAAAATGCCCGACCTCCTCCTCACTTGAGGGAGACCCTCATCCTCATGTAGTGGAGTGCTCCAAATCCTCAAGTGTCCTTTATTTGCATAGCTAAACGTTTGCAACCCTGTATGATAAACTGAATTTGAGTTTAAATATGCATATTAATAATGAAGTCTGGGTCACTTTGTGTTTTCAACTAAAAAAAAAAAAAAAAAAGCAACAACAGTGTATAATCCCAATTCTCTCTTCTGATTCACACAGAGAAACAGTCTAGTCCAGAAGGAAACCATACAGAGTGCAACTCCAATGCGGAAGAAGCTCTGATCATTTCTCTTCGGGTCATCAAATGTCTTGTTTTCATAATCTTAGTTCTTTTAGCTGTTTTAACCGCTATGTTATATTTTATTATCAAAAAACAAAACAAAGGTGAAATTCAACCAGCATCAACTACAACCACTCAGACTGCACAGGAGAGTGTGAATGAAAGTGACAATCTGCTGGCATGTGATACCACCACATCACCACCCACAGATGACAGTCAGTCAACACCAACAGTCATTATACCCACTCAAGAGAGTGGCACTGAATACAATAAGCCTTCCAATACCAAACCTTTTTAATCTCACAGAATGAGGCCTGTAGAAGTATGGGGCAATCTTAGTCCTGTCTCTAAATGTTGCTAACTGCACTGCCATAATGATTTTTGTTCTATAGGAGAGAATGTAAGTCTTTGGTGAGAAATAAGGAAACTTTGAAAACTAGAAATGTCTGTCTTTTCCTCTCTCCAATGTGAAAACTCACATTTTTCCTTTAAATGTATATTTATTGAATGTTTTGGAAGAAAAACTGTATTTATTGTTCACAACATTTTCTTTTTATTGTTTACAGCAGTGATTCTCAACTGGTCTTGCTTAAAGGGATAGTTCACCCAAAAATGCAAATTCTCTCATCACCCTCATGCCATCCCAGATGTGCATGACTTTCTTCTGCAGAAAACAAATTATGATTTTTAGAAGAATATTTCAGCTCTGTGGGTCCATACAATGCAATTGAATGGTGACCAGAACTTTGAATCACCAAAAAGCACATAAAGTAGCATAAAAGTAATCCATATGACTCCAGTGGTTTAATCCATGTCTTTAGAAATAATATGATAGGTGTGGGTGAGAACAGACCAAAATATTACTTCTTTTTCACTGTATATCTTGCCATCGCAGTCTCTTGGCACGATCATGATTTCAAGCTCAATTACACTTTCTAGTGCATTAGATGGCACTAGGAAGTTTGATCAAGCTTGAAATCATGATCACCAATGAGACTGCTGATGTCAGTATTATAGATCAGTGGTCATGACCGACCAGTTGTGAACCACTGCTTTACATTGTATGGAAGAATAGTGCCTCTGTTTTAAAACCATGAAGAGACTGCCAAAAGAGACATTTTTATGTTTGACAGCCACAAAGACAATATCAGATTTCTCTTCTGAACCGCAGGTTTTATAGCACTGAAATTGCACATCACTGTCTATTTGAGCGATGAGTGATACATAGGCCTATCCTCCAGCTAGTTTGTTCAGATCATCTGTGCAACAAGCCGGTTGCATCTTAAACGTGTATAAAAAGTGTGGAGTCAGCCTTTAGTCATTGTGACACCAAGCATTAACACTCTCCCAGACAACCTTTGAGCAGTTGACTCATTCATGGGCTTTTCACACTTGAAATTGTTAACCCAGTGACTTTTTATTTTATTTTTTTAGCCCCTTTTCTCCCAATTTGGAATGCCCAATTCCCACTTCTTAGTAGATCCTCATGGTGGTGCGGTTACTCACCTCAATCCGGGTGGCAGAGGACAAGTCTCAGTTGCCTCCGCTTCTGAGACAGTCAATCTGTGCATTTTATCACGTGGCTCGTTGTGCATGACACCGCAGAGACTCACAGCATGTGGAGGCTCATGCTTCTCTCCACGATCCACGCACAACTTACCACGCGCCCCAATGAGAGCGAGAACCACTAATCGTGACCACGAGGAGGTTACCCCATGTGACTCTACCCTCCCTAGCAACCGGGCCAATTTGGTTGCTTAGAAGACCTGGCTGGAGTTACTCAGCACACCCTGGATTCAAACTCACGACTCCAGGGGTGGTAGTCAGCATCAATACTCGCTGAGCTACCCAGGCCCCCAACCCAGTGACATTTTAAACCCTGGGTTTAAATTAGCTATAACCTGGGGTTAACTGTAGTCTGAAACCCTTTAAAAGGCTTACTTTACTTTGTTTACTATGGCCTCTTCACAATCTGCTTATATTTTGTTTCTCTTTGAAACATTTTGTTTCATTTTTTTTGGTTAATGTTGAAGCCATATTTAGGTTATGTATCTTGTATGTTTGATGTATTTCTGGGCTTACACAACTAGGGGGCAGTACATGCATGAGGAGGAAGTAGGACGCTTGATTGACAGTGTCACATGAATCTTATATTGTATATATTTTTGGCTACTTCAATAAATGGGATAACCACCCAAAATAGCAAAACGACTGGACATTGTGTTTGTATCAAGAGCATCCTTTACACTCAAGCTGGTTACTAAAATAGGGAAACAGTGGAAGAGGTTAAGCTGCTACTACATATTTTACTACATATTATTGTGCAATTTTGTTTTCTTTTTTAATTTTTGTCAGGACTCACTTTTTCCAATTCCAGTAGGAAAAGTAATAAAATAGCACATAAAATGTTCCAGTCAATAAAACAGCATTTTTCATACATTGTTTTGATATATGATTTCTTTGTCATAGGGTACTATTTTTATGCGAAGAAAATCAAATAAGCAAAATTAATATGTGAGTAGACAAGTCTGATTGAGCAGGTGTGTTTTATTGATCAGATTGATACATAGAACTTAATTGTTATACTGTACTATACTACCTGAAAAAATTCATTTCTGTCATCGTTTCCTCACCCTCATATAATGCCAAACCCATATGACTTTATTTCTGTGGAACACAAGAGGTGACATTTTGAAGTCGACGCAGCTCTTACTCATAGAATGAAAGTGAATGGCAACTGCGACTGTCAGTGTCTAACATTATGCATTACATCACCTTTTGTATTCCACAGAAAGAAGGAAGTCATAAGAGTTTGGGACAACATGAGGATGAGTACTGTAAATAATGACAGAATTTTCATTTTTGGGTGAACTTTCCCTTTAAGGTAATCTACACAGGTACAACAGCCAATAGGAGGATGTGGCTACAGCAGACAAATGTTCATTTTAGATATGTCAAGGAAAACTAGAAGAGGAAAAAGTAATAAAGAAGGAAAGAGAGAAGAGGGGAGCTGTGATCTGTGAAGGTGACTAATTATAATGAGAAATTAGTTTTTAAAATGCCACAGTGATTTAGGAAAAGGGTGGAAACAGATGCTTTACCTCCTCTCCCCTCATTGTCTGCGGGCTTCACCTGAATGGGCCGATTCATCTGGAAAATAAATCATAATAGTAAAAAAATAGGTCAATAATTCAAATTATTTATTCTATCCACCATACAACATTAAATAGGATATGTTCAGAAAGGAATATTAGCTTAATAACACAATACTGCACAGTACTGTATACACTGTGCCTACAATTAAGAAAAAAATTAAGTGAAACGGATTATATACACAATAAATGTTTCAAACTTCAGTATGATGCATTAACACATGACCTCATCACGTTTTATTTTTAATTCAGCTAAAATGTGCATACTGTGCACAGGACACACACCACATACTGTAGCAATAGTAAGAGTAATATGGTAGTATGCTATTCTGAACATAGTCATTGACATTTAAACTTTTTAAAAAATAAAAACAAACTTCCCAACACAATATGATGTAGTAGCTCTGTTCAATCAGAGCCTTTAAAAATGAATAGTGCCCCACTGTTGTATTATGTTTCCAGTGTAGATTATGGTTTCTTTAGTACATAAAAACACAAGCAGTATCTACAAATAAATCCATGTATAAACTGTGTGTTTGAGATGGATATGCTTGTGTGAGTGTGTGTATCTGATTTGCATTTAGGTTCATGTGAGATATACAAGTGTGTGAGATAATGTTTTCTGTAAACACAATGTGTGTGTAATATCTGTGCATTATTTCATTCTGAGTTGTGTGCTTGAATCTGCATTATTTTATCCTGTTGTTAGTGATATAGAGTATACAGTATATACAGTATAATTTGTCAACTTATGCAGATACCTTTGAGACAGCAAGTCACTTTTAGAGGAACAAGTAACTTGGGCTGTAAATCGATTTAAATTGATTAAATGCATGCCAAATAATTAATCGCTTCAATCACAATTAATCGCATATGATCAATATTTATCAGTATTAAGATAGAGCTGAGCATGACCTGTAAAACTGGAGCTGCGCATTCTGCCCCCTGCTGACTGAGACTCACAAAAACATAAAGGTGGGTTAACTATACAAGCTTGAATTGCTCCATTGGTAGAAAAGTCCTTATTATGGTGGTGTGATTATTTGTAGTGACAGGCCGATATATCGGCTAGGCCGATTAATCTGCCAATATATGTCCATTTTTCGAATATCGGTATCAGCTGATAATTGTGTTCACTTTCCAATTAACAGGAGTGTTAAGAATTTACATTTTTTATTTAAACTTTAAGCAAATTTGAGTAAATATTGTATAAAATAAGTGTTCGTTTCACTTAAAAAAAATAAATACAATTGTGCACATTTGATTTGCTGTTGTTAAATTGTATTATTGATATCGGCATTTATATCAGCTATCGCCATCTAGCTCGTACCTAATTCACTCAGAGAATATCATCAATATCATTGCAAATGTTGCTTTGGTTATTCTGAAATGATAAAGCCAGCCATCAAAATGATTGTCTGCTATTACCTTCCAGAACAAGCTTTCGCTCCCAGACATCAGACATCTGCTGCTGAACACTAGCAAACATGAAGTTCTTCAGAATGTTTAGTATGCTTGCTTTATTAACGGTAATATTTAACGCAGATTTATTCACAAATTGTTATTGCGATGTTCAGATTTTTTCAAAGCTTAAATTCTTAACATGGATGAAAACATGACTACATTCAGTTGTGAGACAATTCGCTTTTTTACATCTTTTGGTGCCATTGACATCATACCTTGTGCAATGTGGCTTATTTAAATTTATGCAAATAACGATTTAAATTTCGGTCTGTCAATCAGATAAAGCTTTCGAATGGCTTCAAAAGACTTGGAAGTCATATGGACAAATTTTATGGAGCTTTTTGTCATTTTTGTAGATCGACAGCAATCACCATAACCATTCATTTTCAAAAAATGTTGGTGTGTTCCACAGAAGAAAGTCATATGAGTTTTGAAACAACATGAATGTGAGTAAAGGATGCCAGAATTTTCATTTTGGGGTAAACTATTCCTTTAAAAGAGAGAGCTGTGCAGGCTGCCAGAGATGAAACAAATACATCAGAGTGAATCGAGAGAGAGAGGAGACATGCTCCAGTTTCCTGGAGAGTCACGACAAACCCATTTGTAAAACGTCACGTGCACAGCAATGTGCTTAGTCATGGAGCGAGAGAGAGAGACTCTCGCATTCATTTATGCATTAATTATTAAATATTATTAAATATTTAAACTGGCTGCATAAAATATTTTGTAAAGGCAAAATAATGTGAATAGGGAACTTTAAAAACGCTATACTACCGTCTCTATTATTGATGTTTTTATTTGTTTGTGTATAAGCTAAAGTGTTTAGGTGTGCAGCGTGTTTGATCGGCTGACATCAGTTTCTAGTAATTTATGTATTTAAGTCGCTTCGGACTATAAATCGCAGGACCTTTCAGATGATGAAAAAAAACCTGATTTATATTCCAGAAAATACAGTACTGTCTATTTGTCCCTACAATGCAAGACAATGGGATTCAAAGCTTTCAAGCTCCAAAAGGCAGCGTAAAAGTAATCCATATGACATCAGTGGTTTCATCCATGACTTCTGAAGTGATACCATCGATTTTGGATGAGAACAGTTTAAAATGTATCTCCTTTTTCACTATACATCTTGACATCTGCAGCTCAATAACACTTTCTCATGCTTAACACATTCTAGAGGTCTGCAACTCGACCCCGGCTGACGGGACCCGAGAAACCGCCAAATTTCAGGCAGGGTTCGGGTGAATTTTTCAAGTATGACTTCAAATGAATGTCGGGTACAGGTTTGTAATTAATGAAAAAATAAACAGGCCTACCTAACTTATTCTGCACATGCACAGACACACTCGAATGGACAAGTTTGGGGCCATTCACACCAAACTTCTTTGTGAATGCATCTGCTCTGTTTTTCCATTGTTTTCCTATGTTCCTGTGTCTAGCTTGTTTTTAGCACAGGGGTCACAAAGATTCAATGTTCTGAACAAGTTCAGGCTGCAAAGAGGTGTCTGTTACATTGTTACACATGATTTCAGGTTGTTCTGTACCAAGCAAAGTATCAGCACTTGACAAACGGTAAGACAATGCTGAGGGGCCGCCATTCCTTATTAAAACCTTTTTTTTTTCTTTTTTTTTTTTGGGATTAAATTTTTTTTATTGATTAAACCATTCAATATATACATAGCAGAACATGTATGTATATATGCATGTTCTGCTGTAGTGGGGGTTGAATCCCAATCCCCCACCCGACCTCCAACAACACCCCAGTGGTCACACAACCATAGACACACAACAAAAACAAATTAATAAATTAATAAAAAAATAAAAATAAAATACAATAAATAAAACAATCACACACATAAAACCCCTACACCTCTCTCTCCACTGTCCCTCCCCGAGAGCCCTCCAAAAAAGACAGATATCTGCCCCACTTCTTCGCAAACATGTCCAGACTCCCCAGTCTTCTGGATACCCCCTCCTCAAGAGCTGCCACTCTGGCCATCTCTGAACACCACTCCTGAAAATGGGGCGCTCCAGCCGACTTCCAACTCCTCAAAGTGATCTGTCTGGCAATCATAACACTAGATAGGACCCAGTTTTTCATGTGCTTATTCTCCAAATTAATGACTGCCCCATCTTCCAAGATACAGAGTCTGGGGCAAAATAAAATTTGAGAGGCCAAAACCTTGCACATAAAACTCTGAATCCTCATCCAAAATTCCTGCATCTTAACACATCCCCAAAAGACATGGGTTGTGTCTCCATCTTCTAATTGACATCGCCAGCAAGTGGGTGTGTCTTTAAGACCAAGCCTATGCAATCTAGAGGGGGTCCAACAGACTCTATGTAAAATCTTAAATTGCATGAGGCGAACCCTTGCTTCTCTGGATGCAGATTTGACCATTTTTAGAATCCCAGCCCACTGTCCCTCTTCCAATACCAAATTTAGATCTTTCTCCCATAATCTCTTAAGAGAAGTTGAAGTTCCGTCTCCCAGACTCTGAATTAGTAGGGAGTAATACACCGATACCTCATGACCTTATCCAAAAGCAGTAATCACCTCTCCCAGAGTGTCGGCTGCTTTAGGAGGGTGTCAACCACTCCCAAAAACAGTACAGAGCAGGTGGTGCAGCTGTAAATACTTATAGTACTGAGATCTAGGAATCCCAAAAGTTGAACCGAATTTTGAAAGGATCTCAACACTCCATTCTCATACAGGTTACTGAGTGTAGCAACCCCCTCCCAATCCACTCTGACCAGCAAAAAGGGGACTTGTTGATGCATAGTTTGGGGTTCAGCCATATGCTCGAGGCAACATTTAAAAAAATGTCAGAATTAAACAGTCTGGACACATTAGTCCATACTGAGTTCAAGTGAGTGATAACGGGATGTACTTTAGCTTCTCCGATTAATTAGATAGAAAGGCTCTGCAGTGGCGAAATAGGGGCAAGAACTTCCTGTTCAATACAGAACCAGGGAGGGGCTCTCTCAGGTGGAAGCAACCAATGAGCCAAATGTCTGAGACCGAATGCATAATAATAAAATAAAATCTTGGGTAGGCCTAGACCACCTTTGTCAATCGGCCTATGTAACTTATTGAAATGTAATTTGGGATGCTTACCATTTCAAATGAAAGACTTTGCTATGCTATCAAATTGCTTGAAATAAGAGGGGGACATCTACAGGGAGAGACTGCAGTAAGTAATTGAATTTTGGAATACAGTTAATTTTAATAACATTAACCTTCCCAATCATAGATAAATGTAATGAAGCCCACCTGCCCACATCACTCGAAAACCATTTTATTAAGGGGTCAAAATTAACTCAAAATAAATCACACAAATTTGCTGGAAATAAAATACCCAAATACTTAATACCCTGTTTGGGCCACTGGAAAGCACCCGGCTGGAAAGCCATTTCTGGGCAGTACGCTGTCAGAGCCAAAGCTTCGGATTTAGACCAAATGACTCTATATCCTGAAAACTTAGAAAAGGAATTAATAATTCTGTGGAGGCAAGGCATAGATCTACTGGGGTCAGAGACAAATAATAGAATATCATCTGCGTAAAGCAGAAGCTTATGCGGCACACCTCCCGCCACCACCCCTGGAAAATCATCCTCCTTTCTTATCGCGGTTGCTAATAGTTCCAGGGCAAGACAGAACAATAATGGGGAATGAGGGCAACCCTGCCGGGTGCCCCTATCCAAAGTAAAATAATCTGAAATTAATCCATTTGTTTGTACCGCCACTACTGGGTGTCTATAAAGTAACTTAATCCATTCAATAAACGTACTCCCGAACCCGTATATTTCCAAAACCTTAAAAAGATAATCCCATTCTACCATATCAAATGCCTTTTCGGCATCAAGTGAGATGGCAGCGACCGGAGATTGTTCATTCGCTACTGACCACATGATATTGATGAGGCGCCTAATATTATCAGAAGAGCTATGGCCCCGAATAAACCCCGCGTGATCTATATGTATAAGTGATGTCATAACTTTACTTAATCGATTAGCCAAAATTTTTGACAAAATTTTTACATCTAACTGGATCAGGGAAATTGGATGGTAACTTTTACACTCGCTTGGATCTTTGTCCTTTTTAAGAATCAGACTGATCCGGGCTTGTGTCATGGTTGGTGGAAGCTTTCTGTTCTTTAATGATTCTGTATAAACTTCTAACAAAAGTGGAGCCAGTTCTGTAGCATAAGATCTAAATAATTCAGCAGCAAAACCATCTGGCCCCGGAGCTTTGCCTGTAGGTAGGGACTTAATTACCTCCAAGGTTATCTCAGAATCAAGACAATTTCTTTGCTTAGTCGTCAGTTTAGGAAGTTTTAATGGTTCCCACAAAGTTTCTAATATCTTCATCAGTGGATGAAGACATAGAACTATAAAGATCAATATAGGAATTCTTTAAAAGCATTATTAATATCAGTGGCCGAGGTAAATATTTCACCACCAGCAGATTTCACTGAGGGAATAGTAGAAAAAGACTCTCTCTGCTTTATATATCTAGCCAAAAGTTTTCCTGCTTTGTCCCCCGACTCAAAGTATGACTGTCTTGCCCTGAATAACCAAAACTCCACTTTCCACGACAAAATAGCATTATATCTGTATTTCAATCTAGTCAATTCTCTGAGGCCATCAGACGACATTTGATACTTCAGCTCTGCCTCTGCACTTTTAATATTCTCTTCCAACTCCACAAGTTCTCGTGCTTTGGATTTTTTGGTGAATGAGGCATACTGTATGATCCGACCCCTAAGAACCACCTTAAGTGCCTCCCAAGCCACGCCCACAGAGGATACTGAGGACCAGTTGGTCTCCATATAAACATTGATTTCGGTCTTTAACATTTGTTGGAAATCAGGATTTTGCAAAAGGGATACATTAAAGCGCCAAGTATATGATTTATTTTTCTCCGTATGTGGCAACATCTCCAAACTCACCAGGGTGTGATCTGAGACTAAGATGTTTCCAAATTGAGCAATCCGCAACAGATGAAGTGAGGGACTATGAAAAAATATATTCTAGAGTAAATCTTATGGACTGATGAAAAAAATGTATAGTCCTTACCAGATGGGTTCAAAAGTAGACAAATATTTGCAAGACCAAGATTTTTACACATCTTGTAAAGTGTCACTGTTGCTCTAGGGGGCTTACACACTTTTGCTTCACTATGATCAAGGACTGAGTCCATCAAAGGGTTAAAGTCTCCTCCCAATATTATATCATGAGGGGTGCCAGCGGCTTGCAGCATCCCTTCAGGATCTATAAAAAAGCCCTGATCATCAGCGTTAGGCGCATAAATATTAGCCAAAATCAACCTTTGCCCTTGAATTTCAGCTAAAACAATAATGACTCTTCCTAATTTATCTTTAATCTGTTTGAGAAATTTGAATTGTAGATGTTTATTAATCAATATAATGACTCCCCTACTCTTACTTGAGCCAGCACTAAAAAAAACATGTCCACCCCATATCTTCCCAAATCTTTCAGCTTCCTGCGGGGAAAGATGTGTTTCTTGAAGAAACACAATATCATATTTCTTACGTTTAAGAAAAGAAATAACCTTCCTTCTTTTTATGGGGTGCCCCAACCCATTCACATTCCATGTGGAGAGAGACAACTTATTCATATTAACATTTGACATATTGATATAATAAAAATAAATAAATTGTGTGTCAAAAACAAGATTACACAGACCACATTCCCCATTAATGCAACAATCAAACCCTGAACTTCCCCCGATCAAAACAAACAGAAAAAAGAAAAACGTGCGCATTAACCCCGCGCACGACAGCGCCAACCGGCGTCAATCCCTTAAAACTCAAAGAGTCTATGTATGCCTACGAAAGCCCCCATTACAACTTTGCCATTGGATTGCTCAAGTCCGGTGCTTCTATACAAATTTTGTAAGGCAAAATTACATAACAGAAAATACTTTGTAAAACAGACCCCAACCAACAGGCAGAATAACAGAAAAAACATGTAGACTCATTCACAGGACCGTCTCGAAGGTGTGTTCCTCCACAAAATAAACTCTAGCTGATTCAGTTTCCTCAGACAGACAAGCAATTGTTCAGTGAGCCGGCTGTTATGAGTTCAGCAGATGACATATCCTTAATAAAACCTTAAGACCTCTAGTACATTTGCAGAGTGCTGGTCACACAGAAGACATTGATTAAACCACTGGACACTTTTATGCTGCCTTTATGTGCTTTTTGGAGCTTGAAAATTTGGTCACAATTTACTTGCATTGCATGGACAAAAGCGCCTACATCTATGAAAACATCTTTGTTTGTGTTCTGCGAAAGAAAGTCATACAAGTTTGAGACGGCATAAGGGTGAATAAATGATTATTCTTTCAAAATAAGCACATCAAAACATCCAATAAATAATCCAAAAGGATTAGGGTCCGCCCAAAAGAGTTAATGCAAAGGTGATCAGATTAGATTACTTTACTGATTTCAATTTAAATTGTGTAATTTGCAACCAGAACCAGATTACATTGCAGAAGTAATCTACCCAACACTATGGGATCTTTTCACTCCTGTAGAATTACACTGGCGGCCAAAAGTTTGGAATAATGTACAGATTTTGCTCTTATGGAAAGAAATTGGTACTTTTATTCACCAAAGTGGCATTCAACTGATCACAATGTATAGTCAGGACATTAATAACATGAAAAATGACTATTACATTATGAAAAAAATATTCAGAACTTCTTAAACTACTTCAAAGAGTTCTCATCAAAAAATCCTCCACGTGCAGCTATGACAGCTTTGCAGATCCTTGGTATTCTAGCTGTCAGTTTGTCCAGATACTCAGGTGACATTTCACCCCATGCTTCCTGTAGCACTTGCCATAGATGTGGCTGTCTTGTCGGGCACTTCTCACGCACCTTACAGTCTAGCTGATCCCACAAATGGGGTTAAGATCCATAACACTCTTTTCCAATTATCTGTTGTCCAATGTTTGTGTTTCTTTGCCCAATCTAAACTTTTCTTTTTGTTTTTCTGTTTCAAAAGTGGCTTTTTCTTTGCAATTCTTCCCATAAGGCCTGCACCCCTGAGTCTTCTCTTTACTGTTGTACATGAAACTGATGTTTCATCCCCTCCCTGGCAAATTCCCCTGAGGAAGGACCTTCTTTCTCAGGGACGAGGCATGATCTGGCACCCACGACCAGACTTCTGGAACCTCCACATCTGGCCCTTGGACGGGACATGGAAGATCTGAGTGGCCTACCACCCACGGTGGTAGACACTATCACTCAGGCCAGGGCCCCCTCTACCAGGCGACTACGCATTGAAGTGGTGCCTGTTCACGAATTGGTGTTCTTACCGAAGCGAAGACCCACAGAGTTGTGCAGTCAGGTCGGTACTTTCCTTCCTGCAGGAGAGGCTGGAAGGGCAGCTGTCCCCCTCCACCTTGAAGGTGTACAGTATGTAGCCACTATAGCAGCACACCACGATGCAGTAGACGGTAAGTATTTAGAGAAGCACGACCTGATCATCAGGTTCCTTAGAGGCGCCAGGAGGTTGAATCCTCCTAGGCTGCACCTTGTTCACTCAGGTCCTGCTAGGCCTACAGTGAGCCCCTTTTGAGCCCTTAGAGTCAGTTGAGCTGAAAGCCCTCTCCTTGAAGATGGCCCTCCTGACTGCACTCACCTCCATCAAGAGGGTTGGGGACCTACAAGCATTCTCTGTCAGCGATACATGCCTAGAGTTCGGCCCGGCGTACTCTCACGTGATCCTCAGACCCCGGCTGGGCTATCTGCCCAAGGTTTCCACTACCCCCTTTAAAGATCAGGTGGTGAACCTGCAAGCACTGACCTGGGAGGAGGCAGACCCAGCCTTGTCGTTGCTGTGTCTGGTACGCACTTTGCATATCTATTTGGATCGCACGGAGAGCTTTAGACGCTCCAAGCAGCTCTTGTCTGTTTCAGGGGACAGCAGAAGGGAAATGCTGTCTCCAATCAGAGGATTGCCCACTGGATTGTGGACACCATTGCATTGGCATACCAGGCCCAGGGTGCGCTGTCCCCTTTGGGACTACGAGCACACTCTACCAGGAGTGTAGCCTCCTCCTGTGCCTTGGCTAATGGCGCCTCTCTAACAGACATCTGTAGGGCAGCGGGCTGGGCAACACCCAATACCTTCATGAGATTTTATAATCTCCGGGTTGAGCCAGTTTCGTCCTGTGTGTTGGTAGGTACAAACAGGTAAGGATGAGGGCAGCTGGCCGGGTGTACTGCTGGCACACAAGCGCCTTTCCCCTTCCGAGGGGAAGATGTGCGCTCTTTCATCCATGTGAATTTCCAGGATCGGTGAAGCCTGGATTCCTCCCTCAGCACCTGCGGCAAGCAAATTCAGCGAAGGAATTCGATGCCAGGCCCAGTACTTGTGTCAGTATGCCCTGTTTAGGTCAGCCACTGTACTGGGATAGGTGCTCCATATGCGTTGGTTCCCTGTCGGTAACCCCATATGACGTAATCTTCCATGGTACGGTCTCCCTAATGGTAGACCCATGTCTCCCCTTGGGCAGAGTCCCCTCTGCCACTGGTCACCGTGTTTGCAGAGCTCTGTCCCCTCCGGATAGGACCTACCATGGGGACTTTCTCCACATGCGATACTGCTGATAAAGAATCGGTAAGCACATGTGACGTATTTCCACACAATTACCTCCCCTTTGGGCAGGATGTGGTCTCCGCGGTGTCTTTTTCCAAGGACACCTACCCCGATGCGAATACGTTTTGACCCCAGCTGGAATCAAGAGAGTTCTTTCTCTGGGAGAAGAAAGAAGAGAAAAGGTCGAACCAGCTGGTGCGGCCTATTCCCATTGTGGGCACATCTGACCTCTTTATGCTTTCGGGGGGCGAGGGTCCATATGACGTGCACGGGGCGTTGGGAAGGTTACGATGGGGCCGGTGCACTTGTTACTTGGCACGCAGTGGCCTGCCTGCACCTGCACCGCCGATCCAAGTAACACAGTTCAGCTGGTTTTGGCATTTCGTTTAGAGACCCCTAGTGTCACTACATCGACACAACGTTGAGTGAGTGACAGATAGGGAACGTCTAGGTTACTGTTGTAACCCCCGTTTCCTGATGGAGGGAATGAGACATTGTGTCCCTCCTGCCACAACACTGAACTACCCGCTGTGATCGCCAGGACTCTGTCTCGGCTCCTCAGCATAAACCTAAATGAGTGGTTGCACACCAGCTCCTTTTATACCCGTATGTCAGGGGGAGTGGCATGCAAATTCCACTTGCCAATTTTCATTGGCCTTTTCTCAAACATCAGAGGTGATTGGGGCTCCCAAAGGCAACCCCTAGTGTTACTACATCGACACAATGTCTCGTTCCCTCCATCAGGGAATGGGGGTTACAACAGTAACCTAGACGATTTCAGCTCTGTAGGTCAATACAATGCAAGTGAATGGGTGCCAAAATTTTGATGCTCCAAAAAGCACATAAAGGCATCATAAAAGTAATGCATGCGAGTCCAGTAGTCAAATCCATATCTTCAGAAGTGATATGATAGGTGTGAGTGAGAAACAGATCAATATTTAAGTCATTTTTTGCTAGAAATTCTTCTCCCAGCCCAGTAGGAGGCAATATGCATAAAGAATGTGAATCATCAAAAACACAAGAAGAATCTGAAAGTGATCTGTTTCTCATCCACACCTACGTATCATATCACTTCTGAAGATATTTATTAAACCATTGGAGTCTTATGGATTACTTTTATGCTGACTTACAGTATGTGATTTTTTTAGCTTTAAAATGTTGGCACTCATTCACTTGCATTATATGGATCAAAAGAAATTCTTCTAAAAATCTTCATTTGTGTTCAGCAGAAGAAAGAAAGTCATACACATCTGGGGTGGCATAAGGGTGAGCAAATGATGTGAACATTTTCATTTTTGGGTGAACTATCCCTTTAAGGGCTCTTGTCAGATCTGGATGAATTTGACAATTAGAAGAGAGGTTTGGAAACCTTTCTAGTAATTATTACGGTGAAAACATGAACAATGTCCCACAGGGAAACCAAAGCAAGATCATGTTTTAATAATGCCTACTTTCGCTATTTCATAGTTCAGTGTAGTTACAGTTTTCAGTGTCTTAATAATTTATATCTTTAGTTCTGGACAGCATTACCGCCGCTCCCTAAACGCAGAGTACGCAGCCTGTGTAGGGCACCAACCCCGGTCGCAGATCAATCTCTCCACCGCACGATCGCACATCTCTCACACATGCACCTCACGCTTGCACATCTCTCACATGCGCGCCTCACACCTCGTGCCCGCACATCTCTCATGCACACGCCTCGCACCTCGCGGCCACACATCTCTCTCGTGCGCCTCGTGCCTCTCTGTGCACGTGCAGAAATGGTGTCTGTAACTTGGATGTTTACATGTATTTATACAGTAGGCAGTTTCATCCACATGTTAAGGATGTTTCCCTGCACTAATCAGCCCGAAGTAGCTGCGATAGTTGTCAGCAACCCTGCTAGGTGCGGGATAAATGTGTAAATACTGCTCATGACATGAGGGACGCAGAACAAAGCACACTGATATATTAATCTTGAAATATCAGCTTGTCTTGGTGTTAAATGAAGGCACTGCATGTTGAAACTATTCTTTTTTCACTGTGCGGAGCGAAGAAAGTGTTTCACTTAGTTTGAAGAGTTTGATGCTGCAGCAGTGATGGACTCAGCTTGAGTGACGCGCAGCTTAACTTCCGCTGTCATAAAAGTCCCATTCAATAATCACTCAATAATTTACAAATTAATTAAAATAAAACCCAGTAATGTAACGACAGGAACACCGACCATTGTATCAAAGTAAAAGTAAAACATTTTCATTAGAAATTTACTTGTGAGAGTAAAAAGTAACCACTTTTAAACCTACTCTAAATGTAATTTTTTTTCTCAAAATGTTACTCAAGTAAATGTAGCACGTTACTACCCACCTCTGCTCATCAGTCAATCAAAATTCACTACAACAAATCTAAAACTCTGCAGCGAGACTCGTATTTATCCTCCAGAAATCCTTCTGGCTTTGCTCTGGTCTCCACACTGTCTGCCAGCAGCTGCCGGAATTGAATTCATGTCACTGCTTCTGTGTGTACTGTTACAGTACAGCCACTGCCCCGCCTCATGATACACACAACACATTACAATCCATTATCAAAGTGTATGTCCCAGCACGGCCACTATGAGCAGTGATATCATCCCCCTCATCACTGCACTCAGATAAAGCCTGCCTGTGTTTCTTGTGTCACTTTAGTAAGAAAGTTTCTGCTGTAAAAATAAGTATAAAAGGTTAATGAAAATTCATTTGAGGACCGAGGCTGTATGCAAAGCTTATATGCTATATCAATTGTGTGTGTGTGTGTGTGTGCGTGTGTGTAGGTTTCAAATTTTTGAAAATGTCTCCACTAATATAGTTAAACTTATTGAAAATCCACTAGTGAGGACACTTTAGGTGGTCCTCACTAGACAAAAAGGCCCATAAATCGGCCAAATCATGTTTAGCTTTAAATCTACTGATGTTCACAGGTTTCTGTGAGGGTTAGGCTTAGGGGTAGGGTTAGGGTTAAGGGATAGAAAATATTAGCCTGCAATGAAATCAATGGAAGTATATGAGATGTCCTCACTTATAGTGAAACAAACCTGTGTGTTTGTGTTCTATTTTGGAACAAAAGGGCTGTGCGTGCTTAATGGCCACTAATTACATTTAGACTAATGTGTTTGTGATTTATGTGCTCACTAATACACACACACAAGGTCTAATTCGCAATTGATATATGCCCTCAGAAAAACATAAACGTGCTCAACCACAAAGGCACACACATGAGACGCAATTAATCATAGCCCTGGACCGTAATAAGGAATATTCCTACCATTGGAGTAATTCAAGCTTGAAGTACCACCTTCATGTTTTTGCGAGTCTCAGTCAGCAGAAGGCAGTAAGTGCAACATCAGCTGCACAGGCAACAAACCAGACTTACTGACAGCAGACAGTACAAGATGACAGTTGTGTTCTTGTGTCCGAACAAAGCTGGAAAGAGTGCATTCTATGTTTCAAACTACGTTTAACTTGACACAACATCCTAAAAACTCTGTGACATGACGCAACTAAAATGAGACACTCCAAAAGTGTCTGTCTGATGCATGTATACATTGACGCATCCTTAGAAAAGACCTTATAATAAATCTATGTCGGGCAGATTGACAAATTCAATTGCAAAATTGATTGCAGGTCAATAATAGGCTTATGTTCAATAATATAGAAATAAACTAAATATCGCCTTCTAAAGTCACTTTTTGTATTGTCTCAATGCTATACTTGTCTGCCACAATAATGTATTGAATTATCTGAATTATTCGATTTATTGAATATACTTATAATTATTTAAATGCAATTATTTATAATTATTTAATCATTAAATACTGAATTATTTTTATTTGGGGGCCTTTTTCTACATATATTGATATATGGTATGCGACTAATTGCGATTAATTTGATTTTTTCTGTAAATCATATAATTAATTTGATAAAAAATTTAATAGATTGACAGCCCTAATTATTATAAATTACCCCACAAATGCACTGTAATATAGAAAATGCACACACACACACACATTTTTAATACTCTTCTCCTTTCCTCTACCTATCTATCGATCAGACAATTCATATTGGTTGCCTTTTTTTTCAACATCAAGTTTAAACATTTCCACAGAACGGAAAGAGAGAGTAAGGGAAAGAGTAGTGCAAGGACAGACGGAGACAGAGATGCAGGAAGTGGAGGAAAGTCAAGATGAAGAGACCCAGATGAAAGGAAAACCAGTATGCCTTGTATAGTCTGTACTGTCTTTGGCTGCCCTCAATTATTGGCCTATTGTCTTTTTTCTTCCTCCGCTGAAATTAAACCACTGTCTGTGCTTCAGTGATGTACAGAAAAGGCCATCTGTTACAAAAGTCCCCCAATAGCTACTGCACGGATAGTGCATATTCTTATGTATAACATTTGATAAATTATTGGACCCACTTGATCTAACTTCTAAAAGACTCCGTGTCCCAGTCGCTGTCACCCCTGCCTCTGACCCTGACCATATACAGTACTGTGCAAAAGTTCTAGGCACTTGTGAAAAATGTTGCATAGTGAGGATGTCTTCAAAAATAATGCCATATATAGTTTTCATTTATCAGTTAAAGTCATACAAAGTCCAGTAAACATAAAAAAGTTCAATCAATATTCGGTGTGACCACCTTTGCCTTCAAAACAGCACCAGTTCTCCTAGGTACACCTGGACACAGTTTTTCTTGGTTGTTGGCAGATAGGATGTTCCAAGCTTCTTGGAGAATTTGCCACAGTTCTTTTATATATTTAGGCTGTCTCAATTGCTTCTGTCTCTTTATATAATCTCAGACTGGCATGATGTTCAATGGGGGGCTATGTGGGGGCCATGACATCAGTTGCAGGGCTCCCTGTTCTTCCATTCTAAACTTTCTATTTGCAAAATTTATGTTTGGGAGACTAACATTTATATTTCCTATTGACACACTAAAGCTGAAGATATAAATAACCATCTTAAGACAAATGCTTTTGTGAAACATCTGATGTGCCTAAGACTTTTGCACAGTACTGTATATTTTGAGTTGGTGGACTGTCACTCTGAGGTAGATTGATATTACCATGCACATCACGTGGCAAAGATGAAAACAAAAAAATGGACTCTGATGTAAGCACAAAAGGAACTCTAAAAAGACAAAGAGATAGAAGTGGGAGACAGGGACATACAGTATGTTAGGACAGAGGCACCATTTACACCTGATATTAAGATACGTTTTTTGCGGATCTGTCTGACATGGTACGATGTTAACTATAGGTGTAAACGGGGTCCAGAATGTTTTGAGACTCGTCCACTTCAACCTAATTCGAATGTGGTCGAAAATAATGTAAGCACATCAGGCTCATGATGTAAGCACATCAGGCTCATAGTGTAAACGCTCAGCTGTCTGAATGTGTTCGAACAGCAGCAAAGTACCACCTACTGACCTGTCAATCAACCAATGCGCTAGAACAAGACTTTTAAACTTTGCTGGTGATGTGTGGCTTTAAAATGAAATAACCGTCCAATTGGAACATTCGAAAAAGCACATACATATACACAGTATTGGGTGTAATCTAATAACAAAGTAATTAGTTAGTGTAAACTAATTACTTTTTAGTCAAAAAGTAGTGTAACACATTACATTTTATATTCTTTCAATTAGGGCTGTCACGATTATGAAATTTGGCTGACGATTAATTGTCAAAGAGATAATTGTGAATATGACGATTAATTGTCTGTTTTAGGGCTATGACGATTAATTGGCTCTTAAAGGACTTGTCACGATTAATTGTCATATAAATTGTCATATTTCTTAAGGGGCATATGTGCTTCATACACCTTAAGAAGCCGTTTTTTCATATTTAACTTCAAATAATATATCAAATAATAACATAGGGATATATGATTTCCTTTTAAAACTTTAAAAACGTATGAATGAAAAACATATTTCTAAATACTTAAAATATGTCTCTCTTTTACTTTAATTTTAGTCAATTTTATATTTTACACTGTTGTTTTTGGAACTCATATTTTTATATTATATATATATATTATATTATATTATCATAAAATATTTCTGTCCTAATTTCTTCACTTTCACACATTTTATTTTATGCTCTTTGATGAAACTCATGAGCCCTGATTTCTCATGAAGCAAAACCTTTGAGATTTAATTTCATCATTTTATAAATAGATTAAGAGTGCGTCTCCTCCTCTGTGTGTATGAACCCGCTATGACCAGTAACATTTGCATTTACATGATTGTTTAAAGTGAAACTAGAGCACTTTGCGTTCACTTTTAACGTTTATATTTGTTTGTTTATATTTTGGCTGGAGTTTGGCACAAGTCTCTGCTTACTGCGTGTGCAACGGATGGCTTGAGAAGTATTTCACGTGCTTTTCTGGACAGGAACTGCTCTGGTTGATGTCCGCGGTGCGGCTCAGTGACGCTCGGAGTTCATCTGAATGACACACAAACGCGCTGTTGATGCCATTTAAATATTTACTTAAAATTCCCTTATTTGGGCATTAAAATGTGATTGGAATTTGAAGTGCATAATAACCGCGCTTATCTAAAATAACCACAGTTAGATCAAATAACCGCGATCAGATGATTATTTAATAATCGCAACAGGCCTACTTTCAATAGACTTTCAATACATTTTAATTACTTTTAAGTACATTAGTAGGGTTACACACATTTCAAAAATAATATCAGTCCATTTAAAACATGAATTATGTATGTCTGCATGTGTTTCTCTGACAATGAAGAGTCCCTAACGAGTCATTGTAAGGGAAAAATGTGTGGCGCTGAGTGTATGTATTGTGTGCAAAAATGAACAAGAAGGAAATACAAACATTTTGAATTTGTTTGGAAAAGTGTTCAGAAAAGTGTTTTAGAAAGGAACTTAAAAGTAACTAGTAATATGACTACTTTTTCAATGCAGTAACGGAACTTCTTCAGTAGGCCTAGAATCAACATACAGCGACACAAATTAGAAGCATGCACATCTGAATCTCAGTCAATAAAGATACTACACCAAAATAAAGGTGAACTTTGCTAGAAATATTGCATTTGTGCTTAGATTAAATTTCAATTGCATTACTTTTTTGCACTTTATTGTCATGCAGTAAAACACTGAACTAGTGATTGACGTATGCTGTCATGAAATCAGAGACCCTCCCCTCGAAATCTGGAAATCCCAAAACGCATCTTAATACCAAGTGTAAACAGGGCCAAGAATGAAATAAGCTAACTCAAGTAAGAAGCCAATTGGGAAAGAAGGGCAAACTACAGTGATAAAGAGAAGAATGGGTGTAACTTTCTATCCAAAGAGAGAAAGGGGAAAAAGACAGAAGCACAAGGGATGCGTTAGAGGGAGGGATAGACAGCAGAAGGTAGGCAGAGATAGGGATGAAGAGAAAATTGTCAGAGTGATCTTCAGCGAAAGGTCAGCCTGTTGTCACGTTGGTAATAGGATTAATTACTGCATTAACACCCCACCAACCCTCCATTCCACTGTCATCACTCTCCAATCCTTCTCTGTGACAAACATCCGCTCTGGAGCTGCGCTCCAGGGCCAGAGGAATAACTGTGCATGATGTTTACATTTTAATGCCATATTTCAGACAGTCTGCAGCTTGAAAAATTGTAAGGAAATAATCCAAATAATCTCCACGGCAACCGACAGCTCGTCACACCATTGGAATAATCCAAATGGCACACACTCTCTAAACTGAGCCCAATCTTGCTGTGTACAGGACACATACACAGAGATGGCAGGACATGAAAGGGAAAAAAAACGTTAAGGGACCCCTGCCATGCCCTCTACAAACACACACACACACACACACACACACATACACACAGAGAATGGACTCACTCCTGGCAGGGTTTTCTGTTCGTGAAGAGCAATTTGTGCTTTAAGGGCTGACTCCCGTGCACAATATGTCAGAAAAGCACATCCTAAGAGAGATAAAGAGAGACTGTTAGTATTTCTTGACAGGAAGTGTTGTTAACAACCTAGTCTCATGTTAGCATTACTATACAGTAACTACCTTTTTGCAAACTGACTTTTACGTGCCGAATTCCACGTTTCGCTGCAGTTTCCTGGTGAAATTAACACTTGAGGCACTACAACAACTGTGCATTTTATTCACTTTCACACATATCACAAGTACAAAGGCTGACAATGACTTTATAAACACTTATTTTTTCACACTATTACTCACACTGCTATGCTATGATATTGAAACACTTTTACTATAATGCATCAGATGAAAACAATACATTTTAATGATTGTATTATTTAGGGATGTCCCGACACCAGTACTGGTATCGGAATCGGGTCCAATACCGCACTCATGTACTCGTACTAGTGCTTGTAAAAGTGCTTTGATCCCAAAAACTGATAAAATCTGACGTATGAATGTCAGTACGTAAACATTCAGCATGCAAATTAAAATCACATTATGTCCTAGTGTGATTATTTAACCGCAAAAGCTAAGATCTAATGAGATAAATATATAGTTTGCATGTGCTGTGCACTTCAAATGTGAGCACTAGTGAATGTGTGGAGACAGTGTTGTGCTGACGTCAGCTGCTCATATTTTTAAGGCTCCTCCGTGGCTCATACAGGGAAAACACAGTAATGAGCATCACACACTTTGTTTGTAGCAGATGATAGCGAATATAACGCAGATTCACTTTGTAGCATGAGGCACATACAGAGTACATACTTATTTAATTAAATAGCAGCCTTTTGAGGTTTGATAATCACCTTGAGTCATGTAGTGTGACCGGCTTTTCCGGACTGAAAAGCTACCATCAGAACACAGAAACACTTCAAAATAAAAGCTCAGCCAAAATTAAAGCTCAATTTAAACAAAACAAAAAAAAGTATGGCAGAAATATATCACTAATGTAAAGGTATGTAATATTCACTTTATTATTACTACTACTACTAATAATAATAAATCAATAGTACTTGTATTATATTTAAGAAATATCTCACATCTGTGATGCTCTGTTATGCAGCACTTTATTTGACAAAATATAACTCCAATGCTGTATTCTGGATTGTGCTGTATAAAACCACTTCATTTGATAAAAAGTAATACAATATTATGTTGAAAATTAATTGTTAGATTATCATTTTATTAAAGTTTTAATGAATTAATTTATTTAAACACTATTTTGATGAAAATTTCTAAATAAAAAAGCTGACACGTGAGACAAGAGTGTCATAGAAGCGATACGAAATTACATAAAATGTGCTTTTCATATCTCATCTTCTTTTGGGACACTATCAGTTAGGTTTAGGTGTTGGTTAAGAGTAAAGATTTCTGTTTTGTGTCTTACTCTCATTTGATTTTTAAAACATTATTGCTTATTTTTAGGTTAGGGAGGTACACTTTCCTCATTAAAATCTCCATCTAATATTCACCTTAAAAACCTTTTCAGATTACGACACCATTTCACTCACTTTTTTGTTTTGTGGTTTGTTGAGACGCACTGCTGAAGCAGGCTGTTAAAACACGAACTTACATGTGCTTCAAGCTTGAATATCTCAGATAATAACTTTTATAATAAAATTTGCATATGGATCAGAAGGAATGCTTCATTGCCAATTTTTGACTGCATTATTATTTTTTACAAGTAATCGCACTAAACTAACTTGATAAATTGGTAGCCCAATATAATACATACACACTGATGGCCAAAAGTTTGGAATAATGTACAGATTTTGTCGTTTCGGAAGGAAATTGGTATTTTATTCACCAAAGTGGCATTCAACTGATCACAAAGTATAGTCAGGACATTACTGATGTAAAAAACATCGCCATCACTATTTGAAGTCATTTTTGATCAAATCTAGATAGGCCCCATTTACAGCAGCCATCACTCCAACACCTTATCCTTTTTGTTATTAAAAGTTTATTGATTCCATATAACATATATAAAATAACAGAATATATGGAATCACATTATATTATTTACAACCCTTCCTCCCGACCATTAACCACCCCACCCCACCCCACCCAACACAAACAGATACACCAGTGGTCAAACACAATTGACAAAGACACACAAACATACAATAAAACAGAAGAAAATATTTAGAAATACATTTAAAAAAAGTATATGTTCAAAAAAAAAAAAAAAAAGGCTACAACATACACATTTAAAACAACACATCTCCCTCCACTGCCCCTCCCCGAGAGCCCTCCAAAAAGGCCAAATAGCTGCCCCACCTCCTGATGAACATATCCATGTTGCCTAGACTTCAATATGACAACTCTTCCCAGGCTGCCACCCTGCTCATCTCCTCGCACCACTCACGAAACGAGGGAGCTCCAGCTGACTTCCATCCTCTAAGAATAACCTGTCTGCCCACCATAACACCGGCCAGGATCCAATTCTTCATGTACTTATCTCCTACATCAATGATCGCCCCATCACCCAAAATACAGACCCGGGGCAAAAGGATATCCAAGTACCCAAAACGTCGGCCATTAAATTCTGGACCCTCAACCAGAACTCCTGTATCTTACGACACCCCCAAAAAACATGGGTGGTGTCTCCATCTTCTAAATGGCATCACCAGCAGATGGGTGTGACCTTAAGACCAAGCCTATACAATTTAGAAGGGGTCCAATAAAATCTATGTAGAATCTTAAATTACATAATGCGCACCCTTGCATCTCTAGATGCAGACTTGACGTTTCTAAGAATCCTAGCCCACACTCCCTCCTCCAAAACCAAATTTAAATCTTCCTCCCATAATCTTTTGAGGGAATTTAAAGCTCCGTCCCCCAGACTGAATTAGCAGGGAGTAATACACTCATGTATTACTATGTATTGCCTCATGACATTTTCTAAAAGCAGTAATCACCACTCCCAGAGTATATGTCGCACCCAAAAACAGTGCAGAGTAGGTGGCGCAGCTGTAAATACTTATAAAATTGAGATCTGGGAATCCTAAGATTTTGAACCAAATTTTCAAAAGGTCTCAATACTCCACTCTCATATAGGTCACCGAGTGTATTAACCCCCCTCACAATCCAATCCGACCAACAGAAAGGGGACTTATTAATGCATAGTTTAGGGTTCTGCCATATGCTCGAGGCTACATTTAAATAAATATCCGAATTACAGTAAACACTCTGGACACTTCTGACCATATCGAGTGTAAATGCAAAATAATGGGGTGTGACTTAACTTCTCCGATTTATTTGATCGAAAGGCTATGCAGAGGCGAGATAGGGGCAAGAGCTTCCTTTTCAGTACAAAACCAGGGAGGGGCTCTCTCAGGTGGAAGTGACCAATGAGCCAAATGTCTGAGACCGAATGCATAATAATAAAACTAAATCTTGGGTAGGCCTAACCCACCTTTGTCAATTAGCCTATGTAACTTATTGAAATTTAACCTGGCACGCTTACCATTCCAAATGAAGGACTTCACTATGCTATCAAATTGCTTGAAATAAGAGAGGGGGACATCTGTAGGGAGAGACTGTAACAGGTAGTTGAATTTTGGAATACAATTCATTTTAATTACATTAACCTTCCCAATCATCGATAAGTGTAATGAAGCCCACCTGTCCACATCATTCGAAAAATTGGATATTAAGGGATCAAAATTAACTCTGACTAAATCAGACAAATTTGCTGGGAATAAAATCCCCAAATACTTAATGCCCTGTTTGGGCCACTGGAAGGCGCCCAGCTGGAAGGCCGTTACTGGACAGTACGCTGTCAAAGCCAAAGCTTCAGATTCAGACCAACTGACTTTGTATCCTGAGAACTTGGAAAAGGAGTTAATAATTCTGTGGAGGCAAGGCATAGATCTAGTAGGGTCGGAGACGAATAATAAAATATCATCTGCGTAAAGCAGAAGCTTATGCGCCACACCTCCCGCAATCACCCCTGGAAAATCATCTTCCTTTCTTACCGCGGCTGCTAATGGTTCCAGGGCAAGACAGAACAATAATGGGAAAAGAGGGAAACCCTGCCGAGTGCCCCTATTCAGAGTAAAATAATCTGAAATTAATCCATTTGTTTGTATCACTGCTACAGGGTGTTTATAAAGTAACTTAATCCAACCAATAAATGTACTCCCGAACCCATACATTTCCAAAATCTTAAAAAGATAATCCCATTCTACCATATCAAACGAGTTTTCAGCGTCAAGTGAGATGGCAGCGACCGGAGACTGATCATTCACTACTGACCACATGATATTGATGAGACGCCTGATGTTATCAGAGGAGCTGCGGTCCCGAATAAACCCCACCTGATCTATATGTATAAGAGATGTCATAACCTTACTTAATCGGTTAGCCAAAATTTTTGACAAAATTTTTACATCTATGGATCAGGGAGATTTGACGGTAACTTTTACACTCGCTTGGATCTTTGTCCTTTTTAAGAATCAAACTGATCCGGGCTTGTGTCATGGTTGGAGGAAGCTTTCCATTCTTTAATGATTCAGTATAAACTTCTAACAAAAGTGGAGCCAGTTCTGTAGCATAAGATCTAAAAAATTCTGCGGCAAAACCTGGCCCCGGAGCCTTGCAAGTAGGTAGGGACTTAATTACCTCATCAAGCTCCTCCAAGTTTATCTCAGAATCAAGAGCGTTTTTTTGCTCAGTCTTCAGTTTAGAAAGAGCTAATGGTTCCACAAAGTTTCTAATATCTTCATCAGTAGACGAAGATGTGGAACTATAAAAATCAAGATAGAATTCTTTAAAGGCATTATTAATACCAATGGCTGAGGTAAAAATTTCACCACCAGCAGATTTCACTGAGGGAATGGTAGAAAAAGACTCTCTCTGCTTTATATAACTAGCCAAAAGCTTCCCTGCTTTGTCCCCCGACTCAAAGTATAACAGTCTTGCCCTGAATAACCAAAACTCCACTTTCTGTGACATAATAGTATTATACCTATATTTCAATCGGGTCAATTCTCTGAGGTCATCAGATGGCATATGGCGCTTCAGCTCTGCCTCTGCACTTTTAATATTCCCTTCCAACTCCACGAGTTCTCGTGCTTTGGATTTTTTGGTGAATGAGGCATACTGTATGATCCGACCCCTAAGAACTGCCTTAAGTGCCTCCCAAGCCACGCCCACAGAGGATACCGAGGACCAGTTGGTCTCCATATAAACACTGATTTCAGTCTTTTACATTTGTTGGAAATCAGGATTTTGCAAAAGGGATACATTAAAGTGCCAACTATATGATTTCTTTTTCTCTATATGTAGCAACACCTCTAAACTCACCAGGGCGTGATCTGAGACTAAAATGTTTCCAATTGAGCAATCAACAACAGATGAAATGAGGGATTTGGATATATAAAAAAAAATCTATTCTAGAATAAATCTTATGGACTGATGAAAAAAATGTATAGTCTCTACCAGATGGATTCAAAAGTTTCCAAATATCTGTAAGACCAAGATTTTTACACATCCTGTGAAGCGTCATTGTTGCTCTAGGGGGCTTACACACTTTTGCTTCACTATGATCAAGGACTGAGTCCATCAAAAGATTAAAGTCTCCTCCCAAAATTATATCATGAGGGGTGCCAGCGGCTTGCAACATCCCTTCAAGATCTATAAAAAAGCCTTGATCATCCGCGTTAGGTGCGTAAATATTAGCCAAAATCAGACTTTGCCCCTGAATTTCTGCTAAAACAATAATGACTCTTCCTAATTTATCATTAAACTGTTTGAGAAATTTGAATTGTAAATGTTTATTTACCAATATAATGACTCCCTTGCTCTTAATTGAGCCAACACTAAAGAAAACATGTCCACCCCATATCTTCCCAGATTTTTCAGCTTCCTGTGGGGAAAGATGTGTTTCTTGAAGAAACACTATATCATATTTCATACGTTTAAGAAAATAAATAACCTTCCTTCTTTTTATGGGGTGCCCCAACCCATTCACATTCCATGTGGAGAGAGGTAGTACACTCATACCTACATTCGACATTTTGATATAATAGAAAAAATAAATTGTGTGTCAAAAACAAAATTATGAAGACCACATTTCAACATTAATGCAACAATAAAACCCCGAACTTCCCCCCGTACAAAACAAACAGAAAAACGAAAAACGTGCGCATTAACCCCGCGCACGACAGTGCCAACCGGCGTCAATCCCTTTAAACTCAAAGAGTCCATGTACGCCTACGAGAGCCCCCGTGACAACTTTGCCATCGGATTGCTCAATTTTGCCTCACACATTTGTAAGGCAAAATTACATAACATCAAATATTTTGTAAAACAAACCCCAGCCAATAGGCAGAATAAACACAAAGAATGTGTAGACTCATTCACAGAACTGTCTCAAAGATGTGTTCCTTCACAAAACAAATTCCAGCCAATATAAAGCCGTTCAGTTTCCTTGGACAGACAAACGAATCTTCAGTAAGCCAGCTGATGAGTGCAGCAGATGACATAATCATTCCAATGACCCACAAAAATACTCCACAAATCATACTCCAGCCAACAGGAGGCATAAGCACAAGGAACTGACAGATTCATCCATAACTGTCCCGAAGTAATGTTATTTAACAAAACAAGCTCCAACCGCTAGGCAGGACCAGCACAAAAGGAAACGAAACACGCATCCCGGTTCCTCGGATGGTCAAGAGTCAATTCACTTGGAGGCCACATAAAAGTATATCCCATGATTTACACAGACCGCCAACTTTATAAAAGACATCCTTTGTGTGGGCATGTAGATATTTTGCGGTCATCCGTTCATTGTAAAAGTGATCTTCCATCAATGCAAAACTTTATTTAAGGAAAAGCGTTAATCCACAAAACAGAACAAACTCTAACCACTCGGCGGAGCCAACACAAAAGGAAACAAAAATGGTGCCCAGCTTCCTCCGAAAGCCAGAGTATGTACAGTGAGTCAATCCACTCACAAGAAAAACACCCAATGGTTACTCACCCATTGTTTCAATAAAAGACATTGCCTGATTGGGACATGTAAATACTTTGCTCCCATCCTTGGTGTTTATTCTCAGTCTGGCTGGAAACATCAGAGCAAAAGTAATCTTCCGCTGATGTAAGAGTTTCTTGCATTCCCTAAACCGATTGCGTTTCTCTCTTGTTGATTTCGCAAAGTCCGGGAACAAGAAAATATTGTAATTCTTCCAAGAAAGCTTTCTTTTGCTCCTCGCCTGGTGCAACACAAGATCTTTATTGGATGATTTCAAAGATTTGGCCAGAATCGACTGGGGCCTTCCTCCCTCATCAGATCTGTGAGCTGGGACTCTGTGAGCTCACTCGATTTCCAGGCCTGTTATGTCGAGCAGACTCGGGAAAAGCTCCTCTAGGAATTTCACCATATCTCTTCCCTCCTCATGCTCAGGAATTCCAACAATTCGAATGTTATTCCTGCGGCTTCTATTCTCAAGATCTTCAAGCTTTTCAAGAACACGTTCCAAATCAACTTTGGTCACGGGTGGATTAGCGGTTAATTCCCTCTCTGAAGATTCCAGAAAATCGATTCGTTTTTCAACATCTGTCACTCTTGTGACTAGCTCAGAGAATTTTTTTCCATTGCCGTAATCGATCGACGTATTACAGTGAGATCCTCCAAGTCCGCAAGTACCTTCGTCAACATCACCGACATGTTGGACAGTTGACGCTGGATTCCTTCTCCCGCCGCGCCATCCAAATCGAGTACCCGGTCCACAGGCCTGTCTGGGCTTTCATCTTGAAACCGTAATTGTCTTTTAATGTCTCCAGAGCCCGAGGATTTTGACTTCTTTGCCATGTTTACCTCAAACAGTAAATGTGTAACTGGGTGTATCGAATTTCACCGGATTATATCATGAAAATAATTAAAAAAATTAGCAAAGTGCACAGAGCTGTCTCTCACACGTCTGCCCTTCGCATGGCGTCACCGTACTCCCCTCCCAACACCTTATTCTTGAGTAATCATGCTAAATTTCTAATTTGGTACTAGAAAATCACTTGCCATTATACCAAACACAGTTGAAAGCTATTTGGTGCATTAAATGAAGCATAACATTGTCTTTGTGTTTGTTTTTGAGTTGCCACAGTATGCAATAGACTGGCATGTCTTAAGGTCAATATTAGGTCAAAAATGGCAAAAAAGAAACAGCTTTCTCTAGAAACTCGTCAGTCAATCATTGCTTTGAGTAATGAAGTCTATACAATGCTTGAAATGAAGATTTCATGCAAAGGTGTACATTACAGTCTTCAAAGACAAAGGACAACTGGCTCTAACAAGGACAGAATGAGATGAGGAAGGCCAGATGTACAACTAAACAAGAGGATAAGTACATCAGAGTCTCTAGTTTGAGAAATAGACGCCACACATGTACTCAGCTGACAGCTTCATTGAATTCTACCCGCTCAACACCAGTTTCATGTACAACAGTAAAGAGAAGACTCAGGGGTGCAGGCCTTATGGGAAGAATTGCAAAGAAAAAGCCACTTTTGAAACAGAAAAACAAAAAGAAAAGGTTAGAGTGGGCAAAGAAACACAGACATTGGACAACAGATAATTGGAAAAGAGTGTTATAGATCTTAACCCCATTGAGCTTTTGTGGGATCAGCTAGACTGTAAGGTGCGTGAGAAGTGCCCAACAAGACAGCCACATCTATGACAAGTGCTACAGGAAGTGTGGGGTGAAATGTCACCTGAGTATCTGGACAAACTGACAGCTAGAATGCCAAGGATCTGCAAAGCTGTCATTGCTGAACATGGAGGATTTTTTGATGAGAACTCTTTGAAGTAGTTTAAGAAGTTCTGAACATTTTTTTCAAATTGTAATAGTAATTTTTCACATTATTAATGTTCTGGATTATAAACTGTGATCAGTTGAATGCCACTTTGGTGAATAAAAGTACCAATATCTTTCCATAAGAGCAAAATCTGTACATTATTCCAAACTTTTGGCCGGCAGTATATATATATATATATATATATATATATATATATATATATATATATATATATATATTAAAGAGATTTTAAAAGATTTAGCAAACTTTCTCCTTTTTTTTCTCCCCGATTTGGAATGTCCAATTCCCAATGCACTCTAAGTCCTCGCGGTGGCGTAGTGACTCGCCTCAATCTGAGGATGAATCCCAGTTGCCTCCGCGTCTGAGACCGTCAATCCACACATCTTATCACATGTCTTGTTGAGCGCATTACTGCAGAGATGTAGCGCGTGTGGAGGCTCACGCTATTCTCTGTGGCAACCACGCACATCTGACCACGCGCCCCACTGAGAGCGAGAACCACACATTATAGTGACCACAAGGAGGTTACCCCATGTGACTCTACCCTCCCTAGCAACCGGGCCAATTTGGTTGCTTAGGAGACCAGCACGCCCTGGATTCAAGCTCACGACTCCAGGGGTGGTAGTAAGCGTCAATACTCGCTGAGCAACCCAGGCCCCCATGAAAGAGTTCTAAGCCCAAACCAACCAGCTCTGAGGAGAATCAAAACATTACAAACTTTAATTTGAAGAAAAATAAATAAATAAATAAATAAAAAGAAGGTATAGACTGTTTACTTAATGTCTTTAATGAAGGAATGGACTACAATTCCTTAAAGCATCATGAATGACATAATTGATTAATAAACTATGGAAAAACTGTTGATTTAAAGTTGTTGATTAAAAGAAAAGAAACAATACTGTATATTTAAAATAAATTGCAAACTTCTCAGATATACAGTATATTACCAATATAAAAGTAGTTTAGGTCTCTGCAGAGCTCTTTTGCCGCGCATTGTTTGCCGCGATTTTCTGATTGGTGGATTTTGTACCTCTTCGTGTGTAACACAGACTAGCTTCTGGTCCCCTACATTTTATCTCAGCCCCCCTAAAAATCTGTGACTTTGTAATCAGTACACAAATGTGTGATCTTTAAACAGCGGAAACACTGCACTAGTTTGAAGCGTGAGAATGATTTGGTGGCTTTTCCCACCTGTAAAAACTGACTGTAGCTCGAGCCAATAGCATTCGAGTGTGGGCTGAGAAGTTGCATATCATTGGTTTGAAACACTGTATGGATATGTCCCTTCACTGAACCAGTCATTCATTTCATTTCCAACAGATGGACGAGTCGTTAACAAGCATGCATCAGCATCTGTTGACCTGAAGGAGAGGAGAAATGTTGTTCATTTCCTTCTTGTTTAAGAAGGAGAGAAAGAGGCTGGATGGATTTAGAGTAAAAGTAACTGATGACACTGCATTAACATCAGAATGTTATTGAAACTTATAATTATTTTTAGGCTAATATTGTTGTCTTTTTTCCATAGCTTTAAGGTATGCACAGCAGTTTACAAAATCATTGGTAATATCCTTTTGTTGTCATTTGTGGGGAAACGCTTATGATGCATAAACACCCTGCTATTATCTTTGTAGATTAGTAGACATGCAAATTTTAATAACATATAATTAGACTTGTTTCCATCGTAAACAACTTGCTTCATAAATGGTTTAATGACTGTATCAAACCACATAAAAGACCTTCATTTCTTTTCACCTACCGGTGTAAAAGTGTGATTTACAAAAATGGTCATTGAACGAATTATGCCAAAATGAGCAAATCTGAGCTAATCTTTTGAATGGATTCAAAAGACTCGAGTCACGAGCTAATGAGAAACATCATCTGGAGTTAGTTCACTCCACTAAATACAACCTGGTCTCTTAGAATGAATGTTAATCTATATAAATGTTTGCAAACTGACTTTTACGTGCCGTTTTCTGTTGAAATGAACACTAGAGGCACTATTTTATGCAGTCACACAAATCACAAGACAACTGCGGATTATAACTTTGTAAAAATGTATTTTTCACTCTGTTACTCAACCCCCGCTATGTTATGATATCAAAATGTCTTGGATACGTGAAACATAAATCCTGGTTCCCTGAGAATGAACAAGATGCTGCGTAATAGCATTGGGATACGCCCTGAGTGTCACGTAGTCTGAAGCCCTTGTACAATCACGCCAATTTATTGGCTGGTGGCGCTTAAGCAATGCCCCTAGAGAGCTATGTCACGGGCTCCATAAAACGCTCGCTTTGGCGCAATCGAGTTAGATTTTCTGCAGGAAGGCACAAGCCTATGCAGCTGCTAGAGAGTATGGCCAGCTTACGCAGCGTCTCGTTCCCAATCAGGGAACCAGGATTATATTTCATGTAACCGAGACGTTCCCTTTCATAGAACTTGAGCTGCATAATCGCATTGGGAATGATATATATTCATGCCATGCGAACAGCAGCAGCCAACTGTCTACGCCCGTGTAGCAAGCATATACCAGTGCACAAGTGAGCTAAAGCGTCTGGATAAAACAGAGAAAATTATGAGTTTGCTCCTGTTGTAACAGAGAGAACCTAGAAAGCAGGAGTCAAACCCTCATACAGATTATAAAATCTAACAAATGTATGCAGAAAGGACCACCCTGCCGCCATACAAATGTCCTCCAAGGACGCACCTCTAGCCAAAGCCCATGAGGATGCCATGCTCCTCGTAGAATGGGCTTGAATACCTGAAGGCGAAGGTAAACCGCACACTTCGTAAGCACTTGAATCTGCATCAGCAAGCCGATGAGACAGTCTTTGCTGGGACACAGAAACACCCCTGTTGCGGCCACCAAAGCACGCAAACAACTGCTCTGACTTACGCCACTGGCTAGTACGGTCAACATAAACACGCAGCGCCCGCACTGGGCAAAGCATATGCAATCTTTCATGCTCCTCTGACTCAAATGGGGGAGGATAGAAAGCCTGAAAATTAATAGTCTGCAAGCTAAATGATGTAGAAACGACCTTGGGCAAATAGCCCAAACGAGGTCTTAATACCACTTTTAAACACCCTGGTGCAAAATCCATACATAAGGGATTGATCGACAGGGCATGCAAATCACCCACCCTTTTAAACAATGCCAATACTACTAGCAGGTCTGTTTTAAGAGTCAGAAACTTATCAGTGACTGTTGACAAGGGCTCAAACGGAGCACCCGAGAGTGCCTCTAAAACAACAGATAAATCCCATATGGAAACGCAGGTGGGACGAAAAGGTCTAAGCATGCGTACCTCATGCATAAAACGAGAGACAAGAGAATGTCTACCGACAGAGACTCCTTTGATAAGTGCATGCTCAGCCGCTATATTGGCAACAACTATAAGCATTGCCAGGGCAACCCCGGCCCTAAAACGCTCTTGCAAAACATATACAGCTTCCTAGTTGATTTAGCTTTAGCATTCAAAATGGTATCAACCGCAGCGGGGGACAACCCATCATTCAAAAGAGCGCCCTGTTCAGAGGCCATACCCATAACTTCCACAAGTCTGGCCGGGGGTGCCACATGCTGTCCTGAGCCTGAGACAACATGTCTGTTCTGACTGGAATCTCCCACGGCATTTCCTCCAGGAGAGAGACCAGAGTCGAAAACAATACTTAAGATGGCCAAAATGGCGCCACTAACAGAAGCCGAACCTGATCCTCCCGAACTCTCTGCAGAATTGCTTGCAGCAGACTGAGCAGTGGGAATGCATAAAGACATGTTGACGGCCACTGATGCACCAACGCATCGATGCCCAGTGGTGCCGGGGCCGAGAGTGAAAACCAGAAGTGACAGTGTGACATCTCGTTCGAAGCGAATAGGTCCTTTTCCACTCTACCGAACCTTCTCCAGATTTGTTCCATAATCTAAGGATGTAATGTCCACTCTCCGGGCATCAAGCCCTGTCTGGACAGGAAATCTGCCCCCGAATTCAACTGGCCTGGGACATGCATGGCTTGAACAGACAGCACATTGTCCCGTGCCCACAGAAGAATGCAACGTGCCAGTCTCAGCATGTCATGAGAACGCACTTCTCCCTGGAGATTGATGTAGAACACCACCATCCTGTTGTCTGATCGGATGAGGACATGGCTGCCCTGAATCTCTGGGAGGAAAATCTTTAATGCCAGCAGCACCGTGAACATCTTTAGACAGTTTATGTGCCAATATTGCCACTGGCCTGTCCAAACACCGTAGGCTGGATGACTCTCGTATACAGCGCCCCAACCCGTGGAGGAGGCGTCTGTCGTTATAACTTTGCGGTGACACACCTGTCCCAATGGAATGCCCGACATCAAAAGGCGGGTCCGTTTCCATGTTAACAGAGTTCTGTAGCCCTAACGCGTCACTTTGAAGAGACGGAACGCATGTGTCAGTGATTGAAGTCCCTTTGTGTTGAGTTCATTCAGCATTGAAAAAGGTCTCGCATGCAACATGCCTGGGGGAATGACAGCGGAAGCCGCAATCATGAGCCCCAATAGCCTGTAAAATGTTCTCGCAGGGAGAATGCATCCCACTCAACATTGCTAGACACTGGCAAAATGACAGAACGCGAACTGGAGACAGACGCGCCTGCATCGCTTGCGAATCCAGCTCCACCCCTAGAAACAAAAGAGTCTGTTTCCCTGGCAACAGGACACTCTTGTTACAGCCCTAGATCAAATGGCTGAGAATGACATCTCAATGTTAGGCAGCCAAAGTCTCAGAGTGGGCAAACACCAGCCAATCATCAAGATAATTCAAAACGTGGATGACTTGAAGCCTCAAGGGTGTCAAAGCTGCATCCATGCATTTTGTGAAAGTGCATGGTGCTGGTGCAAGTCCGAACAGAAGGATGCAAAATTGATACGCTTGCCCCCAAAATCTGAGAAAGCGCCTGTGCTTTGGCGCAATCTGAATATGGAAATAAAAATCCTTCAAATCTATTGTCACAAACCAGTCCCCCGGCTGCACTTGTGACATTATTTGTTTCTGCGTCAGAATTCAAAATTGACATTTCATTAGAGCGAAATTCAAATGTCTCAAAATCCAGAATGGGACGCAAGCTGCCGTCTTTTTTCGGGACCAGAAAATAATGGCTGTAAAAGACGCATTCTGTCTGAGAAGGTGGAATCTCCTCCATTGCTCCTTTTTCTAAGAGAGAGTGAATTTCCCAAACCAAAAACGGGGCTTCCCGAACAGAAACGTCTGTTGGAACAACCCCATTGAACACCGGCGGAGCCAATCTGAATTGAATTACATAACCATGCTTTATAGTTTGAAGTACCCAGTTCGAAATGCCCTACAGCTTCTGCCAAGCTGACAGACGGGCAGACAGAGGGATTAATGCATGGCTTTTGCCTGCAGCGCGACCTGTAACCACTAAATGGCGTGCTTGGCTTACTTTTGCCGACTGCCCCAGAACCAGTGGCACAGCGGAGGTAAGCCTTCACTCCTCCAATACTGTGGCTGGTTGAAGGGAATTTGATAATGTTTTTGACTTTATTGTATTTAGGCATAAATGATGGACACCCTGAATTGTATCTACTGCAGGGACGCTGACAGAATAAACCTTTCCCCTGGTATTTGAACAGGGAAAAGTGTATGAACATTGTGGGGGAATGTTTATTTCAGAAAACTGGTTTGCCACAATGGCCCCAGCTTTCTTTATGGGGTGGTGCTTATGTTCACTGTGTGTTTTTGAGTACATTTGTGCTCGATGAACATCAAATTCTGTTATGCATATCTCGAGACCCTTGGTCAGCTTCCCCAGCAAACTGCAGGGGAAAACTGAACCATATTCTGGTTGTCAGACGTTTGAGGTGTGTACAACGGCGAACTCATTCCGATACTGACCAAAGGGCAAAACAGGAGAGAAACTGATATGTTCATACGGTCCAATTTTGTTCACTGTATGGGGCTCTTATTTTGTTACACAGCAAGCCTGTCAGACTCCTGTACAGACCTATTTATATCATACATTGAGTTATATTACATGTGCCCTGAGACCCTTGGTCATGGAGGCATAGGCCAAACTCAAGCTGGAAATATTCAATGCTTGTTCGCCAGCGTAAATTATGGGGGAAACTGAGCTAAATTGGTGTACTGAAAAACGGGTTAGACATTAAACCGATCCCAGCATATAATGGGGGAACAACGTGTAGTATCTGGATAGCGCAAAACACCCTCGCGAACAAAAGTATCGCCTTGACCAACTCGTTCTCCAGCGCGAGCCACAGGGGGAAGCATGAGGGAAATTCCAAACAGAGTCGATATTAGCTCAAAGTAATTCCTTAGCGTGATGCGCTTAGTTGGACTGCAAAACCATCATGTGTAGATTTAACAGCTGATTGAAAAGAGCAACATCCATGCCACCATGGAAAAATCGAGCAGAGATAGCAGTGCAGGTCCCCATGCATGACCCCCTCTGCCGCGGGCAGTTCGTTTCGGACAGAAAGGCAGAGGCCGCACCTCTATTGCCTTATTCATGTGCATTCTCACAGTACGACACACAAAAAAACAATAGGGACAAAGGGGCCAATTTGTTCCTTACCTTCCAACATCAAAATCTCTCATACAGCAGTTTAATGCCGACAGCTCAAGACGCACATGGTAGCTCTTTCACAATCTTCGTTCGTCAGAAAAAGGCTGCCGAGCTAGGCCTCAGAGCATGTCTGACAAGACTTGAGCTTTCTCTCAGGGGGAGGTCGACAAACACGAGGAGGAACCCGATATTCGTTCACATTCCAAACTTCTCAGACACAAAGCTGAAATCCCAAATGGCTTCCGCACATGGAGCAATTCTGTTAACAGCCATTACCCTTGTAATGTTTGGAAAAAAACACATTAAAATTGCTCTGAAATCTATGCTGTATAAATGACTCCTTACGTGTTTGCCACTCAAAAGGGAGGATTAATAGTCCTCGCTTTGGCATGAGTCGTTGGAACAAACATGGGCATAGACAAAATCATGCACTGAAGAACAGAAATATTTATGGAGCCCATGATGTAGCTCCCTAGGGATGTCGCTTTAGCACCACCAGCCAATAAATTGGCGTGATTGTACAAGAGCTTCAGACCACGTGACACTCAGGGCGTGTCCCAATGCAATTACACAGCTCGAGTTCCTACAAAAGGGAACACTTTTAATTTAATGCAGAACAATACATTTTAACACTTGTATTACAGACCCACTTACATATACACACTTATTCTAATATGATTTGCTTACTTGGTAGCTCATCTGATAAACTTTGGATTAATCTACAGAAGTTTGAGTCCAGCCAAACGCGCATGAAAGAGAATGTGCCATAAATGCAACACGAAATGATGTGATTGCTTCAGGGGTGCTGTATCATGGCTGACCCTGTGCTCTGACCCCAGCTTAGCCAGGATAGGTGAAAAAAAAAAAGAATTTCACTGTATATATTTATAATGTGTGACAAAATAAAGGCTTCTTTGTTGGTTTAGTGTAAGGATGTCTGTTTTGTTAAACTCTCATTCATCTTTTAGGATACTACTGGTTAGGTTTAGGGTAAAGTTTTATTATGGGGAGGTATGTTTTATTCATTAAAACTTCCATCTAAAATTCACCCTAAAAACCTTGTCTAATTATGACACCATTTCACTTGGTTTTGGCACCCCCTGCTGGACATTTCACTGGGAAACTGCAGCCAAATGTGTAATGAAGCACATAATTTCAGTATTGCAAAAACTTTGCAATGCTCATGTAAATTTCATGAGATCGGGCTGACGAAATACCAACCAACCTATGTGATATTTATTGTAAAAATAGGTTTTTATGCCATTTGATATAATTTTAATCTATAGAAGTTGCAAAATGATTGGTTCATGTTATAGAATTTTTGTTAACGAATGGAGAACAAAACAAGGAATGATTAGGACAGATGAAACATGCTGCCAATAAATAGACAGTTACTATAATATATGGTTTGTCTATGTCTATGGTTCTTCAAACAATTTCGATTATTTTTAAAACTTTATAAGTGTTTATTGTAGAAAATGGCAATATTCTGAATGAATATTAGCTGACTAGCTTGAATGATGTAAACACAAAAACAACTGTATCAATGCAACAGAGTTGAATACATCAAATGTGCACATATTATAGTGTCACTGGGGGCTGAGCCCCCTTAAAATTGCCCCTGTGGCTTCAACAGAAGCATATCGATTAACAACCTCGGAGCTCACGGTAGGTTTGTCTTTAAAGGTTTATAAGTTATCATTAATAATCAAATCCCCCATAGAAAAAAAAACCCATAAATTAGATTTTAACTTTGAGAACCAGAATTTTGCGCTCTATTGCAATCAATAATGTAAAGAAGACTGCTTGTTGCCCTCCTGCCCCTGCTTGTGTATTTCATTATAAACACTTCAGAATGAGGGTTGATCCATGTTACACATCTATTAGCTAATATTAACACATAGTAAATGTTAATATTGTGTATAAAGCAGCTACACAAGTTACGCACGTTATTTATTTTTTAGGCTATTACTCAGTAGGCTACACACTGTAATCGCACACTCGCATGGACACTAATGTAAAGTGACATGACACGGTCTATTTATACTACACGTGTGAGTCGTGACTGGGTGGCATTGAATCCCTGTCTGCTCCACGCCGGTGCTGAAACTCACAAGCGTCTCTTTACCTTTGTGCACGCCCGTGTACTTGTCCTTGATCACAGTCAGCTCATAGATCTTGCCGAACTGCTCGAAGATGGGCTTCAGGTCCTTCGCCTCCAGATTGCGCGGGATCTGCCCGATGAAGAGTTTGATGGCGTCCGGCTCCTTCATTGGGTCGAAGATGCGGAGAGTGTTAGAGACGCTTCCCGGGTCAGGACGCGAGATGAGCGGGCAGAGAGTGAGCGGGAGTCCGGGGGAAGGAGAGTGAGGAGGGTGCCTGTGGAGGCGGGGTGTGATGAGTGATGGAGAAAAGAGAATGAATGAATGAATGAATGAGTTGATGGAATGTAACACTTGTTAATTCTTTTAATGTAGACTTGGCGTAACCTAATGTAATCAGCTTGTAATCATATTTTAATTGTCATATATGTTTATATAAACAGTGTATGTAGTTATTTCTGTAGCATACTTTCATTTTTTTCACTTGTCTTGGTTTGTGTATAAAGTAGCCAATGCTTTTTTATATACAAAATATTGGAAGTCAACTAAATATTTCCAAGTAAACAAAACTATTAAGAATGTTTTGATTAAATTACACACTCGAACTGCTCTAAATGCAGAAAATCGTGCAAAACAATAGCTCGCGCGTTTGCCAGTAATCACAACAATTGCAAATCATACAGTAAATAGCCAGTACAAACAATGATGGCATCTAACGTCCCCCAGTATTGCACTAAGTTAAAGACATCAACAAATTTCCCATAATAATGACAGATCATCTGCCCTGTAATTGCACGCGAAACATAACGAGATATGTAAATAAACACACGTTAAGTGTCTGTGGGCGCATCCTTTGTTTAAGCATCGGCTCTGAAGCTCTTTGTCCGTCTCCGGTAACGGATAACGGTCCCACCATACACACAGCAGCACGAAACAAGAGCAAACACACCGATTAAAGATAAAACAGCTCACCTAGAGGGATTATTAGAGAAATCTTCAGATGACTCTGGCGCGAGTTGTGTTCTGAGTGACCCACACACTGTTTCCCTCCCGCCAGCTTTACAACCACTCTTTACATTCACTGTCTCAAAAAGACTATTTCAAACCTGGATTATTTCTCTTGTAATGTCACAGTTTCGCCCAATATTTCTGTTACAACATCATATAATCTTATAAACTGTTGTAAGATATTGAATAGGCCTAATGCAGTGCATTTCGAGTATTAGGTCAATACATCTGTCATGTGTTGTTATAGGCATCTCATCAGTGCGGTTACTCTTGTTTCAACATCTCTAATTAACTCCTCTCTCACACAACACCCCCTCCCTTCTCGTGACGTCATATGCCGGTGTCTCCCTCTCACGAGCTCTTGACAAGCTCGTGATGTAACAGGCAAGGGATCATCGTCAACATACACCGCTCTCTTAAAGAAACAAAAACACAACCCGGGCCATCACATCATCACACTAATCTCATTTGAAAAGATTCTTTTAAATCAGTATGGTACGCATTGTGTTTTAAAGATGGAATATTTTTCCCATTTGATTTTCTGACATAAAATAGCTTTAAATAAATAAATAAATACATAAATAAAAAGTAAACGTTTTTTTTTTTTTTTTTTTTTTTTTTGGAAAGTTGCCAAATAGAACTCTGTACCACAATGGTCCAAAACTATTTTTTGTTCTTTCTTGAAAATGATCAATTTATCCTTAATGTTCTTTAATTAACTAATGTATTTATACACTGGGAACGCCTATAAAATAAAACTGAGTGAATCTTTATCATGCGTTCTTCGGTATTGTTAATTATCGATGTCATTTTCACTGTCATTAAAGCTCATCCTCACTGCTGTCATTCAGAAGAACTAACTGTGCACACACTTGCCCTTTCTATAAAACGTTGTGTTAATTTTTGTCTGAAAAGAAGAAATACAAATCATTATTGTGTTATTTATGCATCAGTGCAATTATATTATGGTAAACATTTCCAAATAAGTGAATAAAAGCCATAATATAATAGATACTACTATCTAATTCCCAATGAGTAAATGCATTAAAGCAGTTCACTATAGATAAAGCTGATCAGTTAACAACAACATCTAAATAACCTATCAAAGATGCAGAAAAAAGTGGCATAAAAGTGGCATACCAAAATGTGTTTTATAGAGCAATTGGAGACAAAATCAAATGTCATGTGTTTTAAAAACAGCACATTATTGGTTACTTTAAAGTGACTGCCTTTTTTATTTCCAACATTGCATTATGTTTCAACTTTTTCTGAAAGGTTAGAAAGTGAAAGAAAATAAAAGTGTTTCCTTTAACCAAGAGACTGTATAAATGCTGTAAAAGTATTGTTCATGGTTAACTAACACAGTTAACTAATGTTTACAAACTGTAAAGTGTTACCAATGTTTCTACAAGCAAATTAATAGAATTATATGGGATTATCATTGTTTTGACACACTGATTTGGAAGCCAAATGAGATGACAAAAGGGTACAGACTGGCTTTAGATTTGTTTATTATGTATAATAATTGTGATAAAATCTGCACACACAGTTTTTTTTTTTTTTTCATAACAAAGCAAGAAAAATGTATATCATAACAACGACAAACTGATCTTGAATTTCCAAAGACAGTAACTGATCCATTTCAGAAAAAAATAAATAAATAATATGTATTTTATCATGGACAAATAACTATAATGGTTGTTTTATTTAAAAGTCTCTTTTTTAATTCTTCTAAAGGGTATCTGTGTCCTATCTTGATGTATGTGATACTATACATATAAAATATGTACATAAACTCTCAGATACAACTAAACACATGCACACACACAAAGTTTTGAGGTTTTTGCAGTGAGTGAGGATCTTTTTTTGGGCCAGGTATCCACCCCATCTCTGTCATTATTTATTTTCGTATAATCATTTACATAAGAGGTTGTGCTAGCCTAGTGGTTAAAGCTGGAGAATTTATAAGAGGAGCAGCTTGATCCAGGAGAACAGTCCTGCCTTGTTTGTTGCCTTGGATGTAAAATGATTAAGTATGCTATACTGTTTGCATGTTTATTACTTAAGCAATGAATACAAAGCACAAAAAATGCTGTCCTAAATGCATTCTGCTTGTACATATAGCCATTACAACCATTTAGCAGAGGCAGGGCTTTAGGTACTTTATATATTAAAAATAGGGAATGCACAACAAGAATATCTTACATCTTATAATAACAACAACATTAAAACTGGTAGGGCTTCTAAAAGTTTGATTCAGTAATGGACTTTTACAAATGTACATTGTGGGGAACAAATTAAAACAACAACAAATAAAAAAACGTGGAACAAATACTAAAAAATACATGAAACACTGATTGACTGATTTACATTAAAAGAAAACTGATCTAAAGTCATCATGTGGCCTTGTTTAAAGGAACAACGACTGAATCAGACACTGAGAGCTGATCAAAAACAATGTCTTTCTCCTCTTTATAGAGTAGAAATGACAAATACATGTGGACTAGTTCAAATAAGATTTCAAAGATTTTTTTTTCACACCAATTTTAAATAATTATCCTATTTGATCTTTTGGACCGACAGTGTATTCAATATCCTACTGACATTACTGTGCATTGTGTATGACGTTACACACACATCATGTCCCAAATAATGAAAAAAATAATAATACTTGAAATCTGATCTGACCGTTCATATTGACACATTTCCAAAAAACACATACAAATGTGGTTTGTAAAAACTGGATTTCATGTAGCCTGCTCAGACAACAAACAACTGAACAGATTTGAGTCACTTTAGATTTTGTTGCTTGTCTGAACAAAGCCAAAGATTTTAGATTTGTTTCTAGAACGATTTAGACATAATGAGTACATATTGTAGCATTTATGCATTCTGACAAAAGTACTTCTATCTGATGTATAAATTATTGGACTGAGACAAGGGAAAAGAGACAGTTTTCGAGGGGGAATGGCTGTTTATATAAGTGTACATCATGTGTACAGCGTATTTGTCTCAAAATTCCTGAAACCTTTTGGACTATGTGACACCCTATAGTTTTTTTCTTTTTTTCTTATGTACACAAAGTGAGAAAAGTGTTACTGGATGCATCTTGCATCCCAGCCAGTTCCTGCATTTAGATTGTATGAAGATCAGTTCATGGCCAAAAGTATGCGTGCACCCAAACACTAAACCTTAATGTGTGTGTTGAACATTTAATTTCAAAACCACCAAATATTGCCCATTAATGGAAGTCAATTTCGGATCCTGGTGTCCAGAAACATTTGACCATGTAGTGAACAGTGATTCTGATTCCAATTATTTTGACTGACTTGCAATTACTTGAAACACTTCATCTAATATCTCTATGTAAAACCAACTTCTCGAATTGTTCCCATGCAACTGTCAAAATCTTCATATAAGTGTCCAGAATATGGACTAGTGATATCAGTGCATTTGTTTAGAGAATATTTAAAGGCACTGGTGAGTATTTGGCATCCTCACTGATATTATAGGGTACTAAACAATCCAAGTCTTCATCATTGGGGGAAAGCTACAGGTGAGCACAGACCTGGAGTCAGTTGTGCCTATAGAGCCCATATAGCATTTTAAAACTTTCACTTTGGGGATCCTGATATCAGTTAAATACGTGTTGGCTTTCACTCCTGGAATTCCATTTGGATCTGATATAGCCACTGATTGGCTGACTCTTGTGATCAAATCACTGATTGGCTGAGCTTTAGCTCTGGTTGGCCCGAAGGGAATCTCAGTAGGTCCAAAGCAGGTCCTTTAACCTGTGTAGGGTCAATGTCTTTTGGCCCGCTGAGCACTCTGGGTACAGGAAGCACAGCAGGCGGTCTTGTAATAGGAGTAGACGCAAAGTCGAGCCTGGACGACCATCACACAGTTATGCCGTCTGTCTTTACAGTTCTCATCTACAAAGAATGAGAGTATAATTATTGTCATATATTCTAATCTTCACGATAAAAAATGCAAAAATACAAAGGCTGCCCCTTTATTTAAAAAAAGCAAAAATGGAGGTTACAGTGAGGCACTTACAATGGAAGTGAATGTGGCCAATTTTTGGAAGGTTTAAACAGAAATGTGAAGCTTAGAATTATATAAAAGCACTTACATTCATTCTTCTGTTAAAACGCATTTATTATTTGAGCTGAAAAGTTGTTTAAAATAGCCGTTTTTACTTTTTGAGGTTTACGGTGTTGCATTGTCATGGCAACTATGTTGTAAAATTGGCTATAACTTTACACAGAAAAATTAGTAATTGAAATGATTTTTTTGAATTGAATTTTTTAACCATCACAGATATTCAAGCAACTTTTTGCAATGTCTACTTAATATTTAATTTACCACAGTAAAGAAAGGTCTTAGAATGTCTTCTTTTTGGGGCAAATATTGATATACTGAATGCAATAAATTGATCAGCATGATTCATTTGATTAAACTTTTTAATTGATTGACAGCCCTAAAAATGCATGAACACACAAACACACCTTCAAATGGACTGCAGGGAATTGTATTACAAGGCTGTTCCAGTGCAGGTTTGGAGTCGGGATCACATGATGCGCTGTGCTGTTTGTCTACTGTGAGACACCGTACCTCTCGTATCTGCATACCTTCACCACAAGAACGAGAGCACTAAAAAGAGAAAGGAAAAGATAATAATAAGAAGTGAAGATACTGGAGGGTAGTACTGTTGAAGGAGAGATAATATCATCCTCACCGTGCTCCATTCAGTGATGAACCACTGCGGTCTGCAGGGCTGCAGTTCACACGGCTGCACTGGAGACGGTTTGTCCAGGTGTGAGCACTCACTGGCACTGCTCACTGTAAAATCACTGCCTGTCTTTTTCACACAGATGATGTCTCTGCGTTGGGTGCCGTTCCCACATGCTGCATTGCACTGATGGACAGAGTGAACAGAGAAAGTCCAGTCTAACACATTTCAAAAACACACAGTCATACACTATTGACCCTTAAAATACTACAACTCATGGACAGCATACTATTCTATTTGATTTATTTTACTTATTTTATTTGACTTTATTTTATTAGGGCCCAAGCACTGAAAGTGCGGAGGCCCTATTGTTCTTCTAAGGATTATTATTATTTTTTATTTTTATTATTATTATTATTTTAGAGGTTTTCAGTACTTTTGGGGTACATAACATGCGTGAAAATTCTTGAAAGTTTGCACACACATCAAAGTCGTTGGCCTTTAGGGCTTGGCAAAGTTGCAGGGGGGGTCATGCAGGGGGAGCTATGCAGCACCACCTAGAACATGGGCCCGTTTGGGGGGCTCTGTAGCACATCCCTTTTGAGTTACAGTCACCAAACCTTGTACAAATATAGATCTCATCAAGCTGGACAACTTTCACGCTGACAGTCATAAGCTCTGCCCTAAAGGAAGTTGGCCATTTTGGATTGTTGTAAAAATGTATGCTCTGGAATTTGATATACTCCTCCCAGAGATTTAATGTTACAGGTACCAAATGTGGGCGACATCATGCCAAGACATTGACGATGCTAAATTATGAAAGGATTTTCGATATATCGAATGGTGTTGCCATGGCGAAGCGATAAAATAATGTCAAATAAACGGAATAAGGAAATGTCTTATATCTTCTGCATGCATGGTGTGATTTTACATAGAAATTTAGCCAAATGTTGTCCTTACAGGCTGATCACATTGATGTGGCTATTGTGGGTCACGGCCATAGCGCCACCAACTGGCGGAAGGAAGTGTGTCACTTTTAACAGACTTTGAAATATCCCTATTATGTTAACCTGAATTGCTTCAAAAAAAATTTAGAATAATGTCAAGACAGTGCAGATTTTACATTCTGAAGGGATTTGTGATATCTTAAATAGTGTTGCCATGGCAACGTATTAAATGTCATTATTCCTTTTTATGTATATTCACATGTTTTTGAGGAACTTGGCATGCTTGAATTTTCATATTTTGCACACACATCAGAGTTGTCGCCATTAGGCCTGGGAAAAAGTTAACACCTGGGCGTGGCTGGGGAGCTCTGTAGCACCACTTATTGACAAAAGTTGTGTGGGTCAGTTTCTTCTACGATCACCAAACTTACTACATATATTGTTCTCATCAAGCCAGACAACTTTCAAAATTACAGTCATTAGCTCCACCCAACAGAAAGTCAGCCATTTTGGATTGAATGTGCATTTTTTGAAAACTGCAGGCCCTGAACTTTTGAATACTCCTCCTAGGGGAATCATGTGAATGTCACCAAATTTAGGCAAAATTATGCCAAGACACTGAAGATGCTAAATTGTGAACGGAGTTTTGATATATCAAACAGTTTTGCCATGGTGATGCAATAAATTAAGCGTAAAAATGTAAAACAGGAATTTCCTTATATCTTCTGTGTGAATTGTATGACTTTGATGAAAATTCAGCTGTATGTTTGGTAATGGGGGCTGATCACATTTATACGGCTATTATGGGTCACGGCCATAGCACCACCAACTGACAACAGGAAGTGTGACACTTTGTGTGACTTTGAAAAAGTCCTCTTATATTTACCTCTCAAATGCATGCGGCCACCATGCTTTGTTTTCCTAGAGCCACCAGGTGGTGATGGCGCCATAGTGCTTGGGCCCGTCATCGCTGCTTGCAGCTATATTTCTATTTGATGTTGTTCTATTCTACTCGACTTTATTCTAATGTATTCTATTCTACTCTATTTCATTTTGTTCAACTTATTGTTTTCAAATTTATTCTATTCTATTTTACATTATTCCATTCTGACTTCTATTTTATTCCACTAATTAAATTCTATTCTGTTCAACTTTATTCTGTTCTATGACTGTTCTATTCTGCTCAACTTTGTTTTGTGACTTTATTTTGTTCTATTCGACTATTCAATTCTATTCCACTCTATGTTGTTCTGTTTTATTTGACTGTAATCTTGTATTCAACTTTATTTTTTACTATTCAATTCTATTCTATGTTCTATTCTTTTCTGACTTTATTCAACAGTATTGTATTCTATTTAACATTATTCTTTTCTACTCCACAATTCAATGTTCAATTCTATTTTATCCTATCTGACTATGTTCTATTTTATTCCTCTTTGTTATTTCTGACTTTATTCTGTTCAATTCGACGTATTGTACTATAATCTATTCAGCTTTATTCTATTCTATTCAACTATTCAGTTCTATTCTACTGTATATTGTTTCATTGTTTTCAATCTGACTTTGCTCTATTCAACTTTGTTCTTTTTTCAACTTATTGTTCTGTATTCTATTCAAATTTGTTCTATTCTATATGACTATTCAATTCAATTCTATTGAATGTTTTTCTGTTTTATTCTCTCTGACGTTGTTCTATTTTTATTCAACTTAGTTTTTTCTGACTTCAGTTCTACTCTACATATTGTACTATATTATATTATATTCAACTATTCAATGTTGTTTTATTCAATTCAATATGACTTTGTTCTATTCTAATCAACTTTCTTCTTTCTGAATTTATTATGTTCTATTCAACTTAATTCTATTCTATTTGACCATTGAATTCAATTCTGTTCTATTCAATGTTGTTTTTTTCTATTAAATATGGCTTTGTTCTGTTCCATTCAACTTTGTTCTCTCTGACTTTATTCTGTTCTATTCGACTTATTGCACTGTATTCTATTAAAATGTATTCTATTTTATTCAACTATTCAGTTCTATTCTATTCAATGTTGTTTTGTTATATTTAATCTGACTGTTCTATTCTGTTTCAACTTTCTTCTGTGTAACTTCATTCTGTTCTATTCAACTATTCAGTTGCATTCTATTCAATGTTGTTCAATTCTTTTCGAATTTGTACCATTCTAATCAACTTTGTTCTTTTTAACTTTAATCTGTTCTATTCTACTCTATTGTATTCAATTCAACTTTATTTTACTTGACTGTTCAATTCTATTCAATGTTGTTATTCTATGTGACTATTCTGTTCTATTCAACTTTGTTTTTTTACTTTAGACTGTTCTATTTAACTATTTTATTCTATTCAACATTATTCTATTTAACTATTTAATTCTATTCAATGTTGTTTTATTATATTCAATCTGACTTTGTCCTATTCAACTTTATTGTTTTTGACTTTATTCTGTCCTATTCAACTGTTTTGTATTGTTTTGAAATGTACTGTATTTTGTTGTGTCTTTTTACTTTACTTTATCCATTCCACTTATTGAATTGTTTCCTATCCTACTCTATTCTGTTCTTACAGAGACCTTTAAATCTGTAGGTAATCATTTGAAGAGTCAGTCTGAGAATCTCTCAGTCAGTTTGTGTGTCTCTCACCTGTACCCAGGGTCCAGTGTACCAGAGATGTGTAGATGTACAGGGTCCCCTGTTACAAGCCTTCATATCAGCCGGTTTCTCACCCACACACTCTCCACCTAGATCTTTTTCTCTCCTGCCTCCTCTGGTCAGACACACCACCTCTCTCCTCTGGACGCCCGGTCCGCATGCCGCAGAGCACTGAGACACAGAGAATAACCCTCTTTTAAACCACTAAATTAAAAATATTGTATTAAATTGAAACAAATGGCAAAGGCTTGAATCTCAGTGACCAGTACTCACAGTGTGTGTCCAATCAGTGAAGTACCAGTTAGTGACACAGGGACCCATGTGACAGTCTTCAGTTCGTTGTGGGCGGAGCCTGTCATTGCACTCCCTGTCATTCACAATGTTACCATGGTTACTGACACAGCGTACACTCCGGGTTCTCTTTCCTACTCCACAATCCACTGAACACTGCAAGTAAAAAAAAAAAAAAACATATTCAGTACCATCTTTACAGTATGTGTAATTAAACTTTCCCACTCTTCTATTACAATAAATCAGCGGACACACACATACATACACTAAACGTGAACATATGCTGTCACAGTCTCTCTCACACACACAGGTGTCTTACTGCGCTCCAGTTGGTGCTGATCTCCCAGTGGGAGCAGACACGTGGGTGGCAGGGCTGTGTGGCGTTCGGCCGGGTGAGATCAGCACAGCGTTGCGGGTGAACCATCGTAGAACGATTCCCAAAACTCTGTCTGCACTGTATCTGACGCTGCTGCACACCCCAGCCACAGGAAACACTACACTCTGACCATGCTCCTGTCTCCCAGCTACACACACACACACACACACACACACACACACACACACACACACACACACACACAAACATTAACTGAGATTTAAAGATTAAGAGATTAAAGCTAAATAACAATCCTAAAGGATTAATTTATGCAATGTATTAAAGTGTACAGGGCTATCGAAGTGGAGGAAAAGCAGAAATATGAATTTAATATTTTTTAAGCAATTAAAAAAGCACATAATGTTTAATATGTAGAGTTATCCAAGTCGACCTTTTGAGGAAGGACAATTTATAGCTTCTGGTTATGCACTACTGACGGAATTCCTGTGGGTAAACGGTGCTTTGCTGATAGTTATGTCACAAATGCTGTCACGGGAGCAGGAATAGTTCACCCAAAAATTAAATGAATCATTTACTCACCCTCATGCCATCCCAGATGCGACTAAGATTTTTAAAACAATATTTCAGCTCTGTTGGTCCTCACAATGCAAGTGAATCGTGATCAGCACTTTAAAGCTCTAAAAATCACATAAAGGGTGTGTGACGAGGAGGGGGGCGTGGCCGGGCCATGATAACGCATGCCTGGATGAGCTCACTGCCATCCGCCAGGCGGCGAGGTCCAGTGCCATCGCCCGGTGTCAGGCTGGAGGTCTCCCTGGCCTGAATCTGGCGGTGGAGGAGTGTGACAAGGAGGGGGGCGTGGCCGGGCCGTGATAACGCACGCCTGGCGCTGAGTTGACTAATCAGCGGGAGAGAGATAAGGGGGGGCCAGAGACGCCAGTTTGAGAGAGAGAGAGAGACGCACGAAGCTGTGTGTGCATCTTTGTTTGTTTTGCAGTTTATGTTATGTTTGAGTTCAGTTTGTTATTAAAGTTTTACATTGACTGTTCAGCTGGTTCCCGCCACCTCCTTGCCCATCTTAAGAACCTTGTTACAGGCAGCATAAAAGTAATCCATACCGCTCCAGTGAAACAATATGATAGGTGTGGGTGGGAAACAGGTCAATATTTAAGTCCTTTTTTACTATAAATCTCCACCTTTTACCATCCCAGATCAGTAGGTGGGCAATATGCACAAAGAATGCAAATTGCCAAAAAACAAAACAAGACGAAAGTGAAAGTGGAGATTTAGGGTAAAAAAGGACTTAAAAATGTATCTGTTTCTCACCCACACCTATTAAATCACTTCAGAAGACATGGATTAAACCACTGGAGTCTTATGGATTACTTTTAAGCTACCTTGTGATTTTTGGAGGTTCAAAGTTTTGTTCACCATTCACTTGCATTGTATGGACCTACAGAGCTGAGATATTCTTCTTAAAAATTTTTGTGTTCTACAGAAGAAAGAAAGTCATACACAACTGGGATGGCATGAGGGTGAATAAATGATGAGAGAATTTTCATTTTGGGAGAACTATCCCTTTAGGTTGCATTTTTCCTAAAATATCTCTTTCATATTTGCTCACAAATGCATAAACACATACGCATGTACATATGCACATACATCATTACTCACAATGGTGGACACGGATGGACGTTGCATGGTTCTTCCTCTGGGTTTGGTTTAGTTGCAGAGTCACACCTTCTCTCATGAACTTCCTGTTCTGTGTGTCTGTTCACACACACAATCTCTCTGTACTGAGAGCCTGAACACACAAATACACATATACACACACATCAAAAAAGTAATATTAATAAAAACACATTTAACATAGGACATACTAGATTTTTTGACGGGTGCAGAAAAGGAAGTCCAGCCTTACAAGTAAAAAAGCCAATCACCTTTTAAGACACAGACATCGTCTGTAAGTTAAGTAGCTTGTAGCATGACCAGCCTGAAAAATTGCTTTTTAAGCATGATCTGAGCCAAAGCGCAATTTATGATACTATTGCTTTCATATTTTACTGATTTGAAATATGCTCTTTGATTGCAATCTTGACCAACCATTTTTGGAGATTTCTGTATTTCCCCATTCAAGTAAAGGAGCTGTACTTTTATGCCACTTGTATTAATAGAAAATAGCTGCCAGGGAGTGATCCAAACATGGCCGCCGAGTGACCTAACTTGCCTTGAAAGAGACTTTGTTGCTATGCAATTGTTAAGGTGTTCTGGGTGGTTGCTAGCCTAGGGCATTGTTATGTGCTTGCTTACTGGTCCATGATAATTAGTGAGGCTTGCTAAGACATTGGATGCAACAATCTGCAGTTCTTTAAATTCACCACAAGGGGGTGGCATAGAGCAAATATACAACATTCGGCAAATCTGAGTAATCAAAAACAGAGACAAGCAGGCTGTTGGACACACACTGTAACTCTCTCAAACACACACACAATGCTACAGAGAAACTCCCAAACAGTTTGGCACATGTACACCCTGTTCCACAGCGCTTTCTTCAGATGTCAGTAGGCAACGGGTTCATGTTCAATGACTGATTCCAGCTCTTATATCGAACATAAACACAACATTAATTTTCTTTGCCCACTCTGGATCGCAGTTTGAAAGCAGAAGTGTGTGGTGTAAACTAGGAATGGGTCACAATAAATGTTGGGTAAATTATTAAAAAAATTAATGACTTTAAAGACCTTTCTGATTACTGTACCAAAAAAGTAATCACATTACTAGTTAATTTTAAGTTACTTTCTAAAACACTTTTCATACAAGTTTTTATTTTTCTGCTCAACAAATTCAAAATATCACTGAATGCACGCAGCCTGATTTTTCTAACTGTATGTCTTTGAATGCCCAGTATGTACCTGGAATTATTTGACTAATTAGTGTGTCACAAATTGGCAACACTCAAATATTTTTTTTCTCCCCTTTTCTCCCCAATTTGGAATGCCCAATTCCCAATGTGCTCTAGGTCCTTGTGAGGCATAGTGACTCGCCTCAATCCGGGTGGTGGTGGACGAATCTCAGTTGCCTCCGTGTCTGAAACCGTCAATCCACGCATCTTATCACATGGCTTGTTGAGCGTGTTACCGCGGAGACCTAGTGTGTGTGGAGGCTTCACGCTATTCTCTGCGGCAATTCACCACGCGCCCCACCGAGAGCGAGAACCACATTATAGCGACCACGAGGAGGTTAACCCAACATGACTCTACCCACCCTAGCAACTGGGCCAATTGGTTGCTTAGGAAGCCTGAATGGAGTCACTCAGCACGCCCTGGATTCGAACTTGTGACTCCAGGTGTGGTAGTCTTTACTTGCTGAGCTACCCAGGCCCCATGGCAACACTCACATTTGAGCCGTTGTTGTTACGAAGAAGTGCTAGAAGAAGATGTAATCACTGCTAAATAACAGCAGACAAAGTTAAAAACAACAACAGTGGATGTGCACATGAAGAGAACGTGTGTGAGGAGGACAGGAGATACCTGTAATTGTATAAATGGAGTCTGAAGGACTATAAAGACATCTTTATGTGTCAAAACTCCTGAAGTGAAATAGTCCTGTGTCTCATGGCTGTTGTAGCACGTATGCACCAATCGCCTGTGTATGCACACACCGTCATATGGAGTATAATTTGACAGGCTGGCATTCGACTGTACGCAGATTCTGAGCATTTGCATCAAAGTCTAAATATACTTCGGGCTTTAGTGTCATAAATTAATTTTTTTTAAGGGGCAATACAACACTTTCCCTTGGATTTTATTTTCAGGGGCATTTATGTCTTTTTCAGGGCATTTTTCAACTATTTAATACAAACAATACTCATCTCTCAACTTCAATTTAATCAATTCATTAATACAAATTCTCAAGACTAAGAATTTATTACCTCTCAAAATCCAATCAACATCAACTGCCATAATGTATAACTAGGACTATAACATACTATTAAGAACTATATCAGATGGTATAAATAAAAAATGAAGATGTAATTAGCATGTTTTGAATTTCTGGGGCAATTTAATAATTTTTGCCCTGAGCCCCCCTTAATTTCTGACCCTGGAGCCCACGCCCTGTCACAGAAATGCAAATAAACATACATAACAACACAATTAATTTTTTTAAAGTATTCTACATAAACAATAGTATTTTAGAAATATGTGTATCCTAAGTAATGTACTCAACTACAAAGTAGTTACCTTAACTAAAAGTCAGTAAGTGTAATCTGTTTACTAGAATTTAAAACGTAATGCACTACACTACTTTTTTTGCACCAAAGAGTAATTGGATCACAGTAACTAATTACTTCACAGTCAGATTACACAGATTACACCCAACACTGGTCATGAACAACTTATATTCTTTTATATATTTTTATATACAGTTTGCCATTAAAACTCTCTTGGAAAACTTGTGTCTTTAAAATCATCCCCTTTGAACCAAGGCTGCTACATCCATTCACATTCAGATGGACATCTTTGGCCATTTCGTTGCATCTTGCAGTTTTTTGAGCATCACACAGCGAGCGTTTTTAAGACACGTGTCAAGTTAAACATCGTCAAATAATATAACTTTTCAAATGGGTGTTGACCCCCTGCGTTTTGTTCCATTCCGCTGCACTCCATCTAGCTGAGCATAAGACCATATCTTATGTAAATGCCCCCTAAGATTAGAAACATACTTTACGCAAGTACGCAAATGCAAATACGAATCCTTGTCCAATGCATTGCATGCACAAGCTCCCATTGAACATACATAACGTGCGCTCTTGCGCTGGCGGTACCAAACCTGGATAAAGCACGCTATAGCACTCCTTGAGGCAATGCTGAGAATGCAATGCATACTAATGTTGTGTAATGAACTGTGGTCCAACAAATTTCAGAACATAATGACGCATCGAATCGAGCTTGCTTGGCTAGAAGCGTCCGTGTTCATGTAATTGTGTTGAATATGTTTCATGCCTTTGAAATGCATCCAATCTGGGTCAGGTAAACCCAGAAAACTAGTCTAATTATACAGAGCTTCTTTAAAGTAAATTAGCTGATTAGTACTGCAGGCGACCCACCGACTAGTCCATTTAAAAAATCTGTAGTTTTGCACATCCCTAGTGTTAACCGGTGTAAAAATCTTTGTATTTCAACTGTGAGTAAAACACAATTTACATACACAGCTACAGTGAACTCTGACCTTTTCCACAGGAAGCAGTGCATTCAGTGAGTGGCCCTCGGCGCCACACGAATGGAGGCTGATTGTCCAATGGAAGGTCTGTGCGTGGAGGGATCCGAGCGTTACGATTGGGTCCTGCGCCCTGTGGGCGGGCCCTCTCTGCTGGCCATCGATCAGATGAGGAGGAAGATGATGAAGAAGACGAAGGGAATGAAAATGAAGGAGAGGCATCAGAAGACGACACAGGAGGAGGAACGATGGGGTTTTCAATGGCAACTGAGAGAGCACCTGAAACAGAGAGAAACTTGATGAGTCAGAAGCTCTGTTCCAAAACCTTGTCTTCCATTTGTTTCATGACATAGTTTTGTTGACTTTACTAATATTCTAAAATGTGGAAAATAGTAATAATAAAGAATGAGTAGGTGTGTCCAGACTTTAGACTGGTAGTGTAGGCAGCAGTAGACGGCAGGGCAGCTCGTTTTGGAACAGAGCTAATGTCTAACTTATGCTTTTTTCCTCATCTCGCACACACTCTCTCACTCTGACCCCATTCTTGAAAAACGTCTGTTTAACATCGTCCTCTGTTCCCCACACTACACACACACAATCATGGGCCCATTTTCCATTATTAATCTTAAAAGGTTGCAGTGATGGCCAATAGTTTTTGAGAAAAATAAGCGAAGCGTGCACGAGTGAAGGATATCTGAACCGCATACACACAAAAATTCAGAACGAGAGAGAACTTGAGCAGAGATAAGTAGTAACTGAGATGGTAAGAAAGACTTTGTTCACTAGGTCACTGTTTGGGATTGACAACTGTATTAACTAACAGGTGTGATTCTGAAAGTGTCCTGTACATGGGATAAGAAATTACACTCATTTTTCTGTCTGGTCATGATTTTATATATATGTTTCAAAATTAGTATTCTTTTCTTTAGAAGTAAAACTTTTTAAATGAGGAAATAACATACTGAGTGCACCTTTAAATTATAAAAAAAAATTTTTTTTTTAAATTGAATAAAATGCACAAAATACAATTACCTGAGTACACTTTTCACTATTATAAACATGATTTCAGTTTCTGTGTAGTAATTTTGATAATTTTTCTGGGGCTTAAAGTAAAAAATGTCTAGGTGTATGGCAAGCCGAATCGACATTTAATCACATGCAGGATATGAATTATAGATATCAACAATTTTATTTTCACTAGTTATAATGCTTATTCTTGATATCAGCAATGGAATTACTACTAGTGAAAGTGCAAACATTTTTTGTATCAGTAATTACATTTGCACTTGTGAAAATGTTAATTCTTTATATAAAACTTTTTTTCATTAACAGCAGAAATACCCATTCTTGATAACAAAATTGTAATTTCAACTAGTAAAAAATGTAAATCTTGATATCTGTAACTGCAGTTTCACTAGTAGAATTTCACAATGATCTATCATACTATTGCAAGCCTTTTTTCTAGATTTAATCACCTGTAGGATATGAATTATAGATATCAACCATACATTTTTTACTAGATAAAATGCTGATTCTTGATATCAGAAATGTAATTACTAAAATATGAAAATGCACATTTTTGAAATCGGTAATCCCATCTGCAATAGTAAAAATGTTAATTTTTGGTCATACCCAAAAATACCAAATCAAATCTGATATCTGATATCAAATCTGTAATTTCAAATAGTAAAAAACACAATTCTTGATATTTGTAATTCCATTTTCTTTAGTAATATTTCACAATTAAATAATTTTGTTCCTGTTCAAAATGCAATTACAGATAGCTAAAATGTATTTCTTACTATTTAAAATTCCAGTTTCCCATATGCACTTCTTACTAGTAAAAGTGATTATTTTTTATATAAAAATGTTACATGGTTACTAGTGCAAATGTCCATTCCTAGAAAAATGCTCATTTTTTATATCAGCAATTTGTTTTTCACTAGTGGCAATGTTAATTTCTGATATCTATTATGTTATTGTGACTAGCAAGAAAAGTAGTTTAAAATTTAAGTAGATTAAAATCTTTAATCACGATTAATCTCATAATTTTTCATAGTTAATTGTGATTAATCTCAGATTTTAAAAGTAGTTAAATTTGACTATATATACTTATTTCCTGTCATAATGCATTTATTTGTTCTTTGGAAAGAACAACACAATAGAGCAAAACAATAAAGTAAGTAACAAAAATGCTTTATTAACATTTTCCAGACTCCACAGTATAAAGACCGAAATTCACTAAAACTGCACCAATTCGAGTAACATTAAACATTTCCCAAAGTCTAAGTGGGATGTTGACTTATTGAAAAAAACAAGTATTCATTGCAATGCACATAAACCCTCATTTAATATTAATCAGTCGGCAGGCTGTATTTTCATGATTTGTGTCAGGGCATCAAGCGCCATGTTGAACTCCATATGAAAAGCGCATCTTGTTCTGCTTTTAGCAGTGGTGGCACTTCCAATATAAAGACAATTCATCCGAACTGTCCGGTGATCATTGGCTGACACTTCAAAAGCAACGGGTACATGTTGTTCATGATACCTAATGAATTAACTAATGTTCACGAATGGAACCTAATTGTAAAGTGTTACCCAAAATTCAGTTGTAAACAAGACAATTGAAGGGAGTCACTTCAAATATACAATGTGGTGTGACTCTTGTTTCTAACTGAACTGTGTGTGAACAGAACTGTATTTGGCACTCTAAAACAGGACTGACAGCCATTCTGCTGTTGTGTGAATGTAGTCAGACAGAGAGCGAGAGAGACATTAAGATGATGTGTGAATGGAAGAATGTAGAAAAACTCACTGATTTCTCGGAGCGCCGCACGTCCCCTCTCCCTCTCTCTCTGTATCTCTCTCTCTTCGTCTCTCTTTTTCTCCACTGGGATGTAATATTCATAGTCTATGCCTGGATTCTGCCTGTGGAAAATAATCTACAATGAGAAAGAGAGAGCGAAAACAGGTTAGTAAGCCCGACCACATGGTTAAAGTCGCACTCCACGACCACATTCCATTTAGTATCATCCATATATCACCGAGGCACAGGAAAGACACACAAAACACACACATACACACTTTTGTGTGCACATTATTTTCATGGTTTAACACTGAACAGCTGACAGTCTTATATTAAAGGTGCCATATTTGACACTTTTGTAGCGTTTCAGTTTTCGCCCTGAAATCCACCTCTAATGTAAGTCAATGTTTCTTGCACTGAAAATATCGCAATTTATTTTTACATGGCCATTTTTAATCCTCTTTCTATCTGTTAGAGTTAAATAGGCTGTTACTGTACCATTACAACTTCTATAGGCAAAAGACCTCTGATATGATTGGCTAACCACAGTGTACTGATGTAGTTCACACTGGAATACTGTTCCTAACAAAAATTCAAAAGGATCATGCTATAATCACATTAATAACCATAATAATGGTCTATAAGTAGACCGTTACCTCATTTCTTCCATTCATTTATCAGGCAAAATCTCCCTCTGTTTTCTCTGTTGTCTTTGTGCTCCATCACAGATATGAGCCAAATCTGTCTACCTTTTTCCACACCACACTAATACATTATACGAGCACGTGTGTGTGTGCTTACATATAGTTGCAGCTGGGCAGTTGTGGGTCCCGGTGCAGTGAGGGACTCTCCTCTCTCTTCTTCCTGCTCGTGAGGCCCTGCTTTGGGGCGGCTGTACATGAAGGTGGTCCCTCCTGCCTGATACTCTCCAGGCGGATCGACCGCCCAGCGTCCGTTCACCACAGATTGACCTGTTCCACTGCGCAGGGCTGCAGAGAAACAACAGCAAACACACCAGAGCATAAACAAGACCTGCTTTCATTACCAGATAAACATATCTGAATAAGCCCAAATGGGTTCTGAATACACAAATGAGATGTGGAAGCTACGGTGGGCATCAAGATTTTCAGTGAATTTTCAATTTCGGTCTGGATTCTGATAAAAATCTCTTGTATTTCACGGAAGACAGAATATCATACGAGCCTGAAAACACATGAGGCTGAACTATTCCTTCCAGTACTCCGATTCAGAATAGTGTTAATATGTATTTGTTGGGTAAGCTGCTCCACCTTCATGGCTGTTTTTAGCCATCTGTAATTACAGATCTGAATTCTGTCTATGAGCTTCTGAAGATGCTGGTGTTTATGAGTTTCCTGCCATAATCACACATCAAATGCAGTTTTGAATTTACAGAGTTCTTCTAAGAGGAGTTCATGGCTAATGTGTCAAGGAAAGATGTTTGACAAGGCAAGAATGTAGCAAGAGTATCAGAAAACAAAAATTACTGAGCAAAACTACACAAAGGTTCCAATATGGCAAAAGAAAAGCCCAAATGAGATCTTATAAATCTCTCAGTTGTATCTCCTAGAGTTGCAAATGGAGAGCAAATGGAGAATTTTGCTGAAGTCTCCTGCTTCTCAGATTGGTCTCATGAGAAAAAGACCCCATTAATCCCCATGCGTAGTTGTCGATCAATTTGGGTGTTTATATTTTTTTCAGACTGATCTCACAGTGAATCCAGAAGCAGTAGGTTGACTTTTATTCAGCTAAACTCAGTCTTTGCTCACTAAAATTCTGAGCACTTCCCCTAGTGGCCGAACCGGGAAGTGTTGTTGGGCTCCAGTTTCCGGGTGAAAAACCCACAGAGTGCGCCAAAAGCGAATTGTAAAGCGAGTTGTTTTTATTTGTAAATAATGTAATCCAGTCAACAGGAATGCATATTTTAATAACTCTATCCCTAAATTTTCCTTGTCACTGATTATGAAAACACAATTACTATTTGGTTTCAACACGCGACAAGAACCCGGGTCTTCCGCACTGCTGATGCAACGCACTTGAATCAGTTGCGCCACAGGAGAAGGTTAACAACTGTAACCAATACAAAATATCTGATAGGAGATGCCGTTTGTCAGTAACTTAGCATGATACGGCAGATTTCAGTGTACTGGAACATTCGGAAGCAACGTGCCGACATTATGTTGATTTTTTCGGATACGATGTTAATCAAGAGAGTGGTCCAAGGCCTGTTTAATGTTGCAATATATGTATAATTTCACATGTATAAAATATAATGTAATGATTGTAAATGAGATACAGACAATTTTTATTAAATAATTGTATTTCATTAAAAATTCATGACATTTATGAAAACAAAACATGTGTTCTGTTGGCTGATGCGATAGTATCAAAATGAACAAATATAGGCTAATCAATGGGCCTGGCCAATATATCGGCCTATCGCTACTCTAAAAATAATTTTCTTACTTAGTATTTTTGTCTTATTTTCCATCAAAAATATCTAAGCATCCTTAAAACAAGAAAAAAATTATTTAGAAGGGTTTAAGCTTAAAACAAGAAAAAAACTTTTGCCAATAGGGTGTGAAAAATAAACTTTTTTCCATCTTTTTTATTTTTATTTTTTTTTATCCCATTGGCAAATAATTGTTCTTGTTAGATTGTGTTTCTCTGAAAACAAGACAAAATATTTTACATAATTTTGCATCTCAAGTGAATTTATCTTGTTTTAAGAATGTTTAGATATTTTTACTGGAAAATAAAAAGACAAAAATACTATTTCGTTTTTTATTTATATTTTTTGCAGTGAGTTTCACTGTGCTTAGACTTGTTGAGATACCAAAGTCTGCAATCAAAAGATTTCAAAATGACATAGCAACACCCTAGAGAAACCTTAGCAACCACCCAGAATACCCTAGCAGCTGACAAAGTGCCCTAAAACCCTCTAAAACCAGCAAACCAGACCAGCTTGACCAAGCTGGTAGACCAGTTAAGACCTGCAAACAAGCTTAGGCTGGTATAAGCTGTTTTTTATTTAATTTGTCCAGCAGGGTATTAGTGTGGAGGTATCATCTAGTTTAAATAAAACCATCCCTAAACGTCACACAAAACAACAAAACAAAACGAGCAGTGGTTGGTTGATTTATGTTTCAGTCAGATGGTCTCTTCCTGTCTAAGTGGGCGGTTCTTGACCAGTAAAAAGCTGCATTTGCCAAGACCAAATTCTCTCAGCTAAGCTATCCACATGAATTTCATCTTTATGTCAACTATTTTGTATTCGTGTTTATTTTTATTTCTCCAAAGGAATTTTGGAGAAAGTTGATGATTAAATGAAACATAACTGACTCCATTAAGTCTCCTATGCTGTGAAAGAGCAACTCCGGAGCAAAACAACTGGGGCAGACAGAATCACTGAGAGCCAAAATGAGCGCAGGAGAGAACAAACAAAGCCAGTGCAGAAGGAATTTTGAGGAAAATATAAATACTGTATATATAGTTTATGTAACCCTGTATCTGTTTTGTCTGCTACATCAGTCTGCCTCCAAGGCACAATCACACACACACTCACAGAAATGGACCTGTGGGTATGGAGAAACAAACACAGACATGTCTACGGCTCTGACTCAGGGTCATATTCACTTAAGAAAACATGCCCCGCATTGCCTAATACACTAAACCCAAAGAGATCACCCAAACCCTAAGCACATAAGGCCTGCAGCCGTGAGTATGTGCATTCCTGAGTCATGTTCAGGCTACTATTAAAGCCGAACGCAATATCAGCATCCCGTTGACTCATCCCTGCCCCAAACGCACAATCCGTAAAGAATGATTTGCTGAAAGCATGGAACATTATCACTGATAAATGTTTGAACATGCTCTAGAACCTGCAAGAGTGACCCACAGCAGCTGTGATGAATTTAAAACAAGACTTTCTGCTGCTGATTGCTGTTGTTTATAAGCTGAATGTTTGGCAGGTGCTCAGAGCTTTGCTTTGGTCTCCGTGAGCAGGACTTTCTCCACAGAACAATGGTGAATTCATGCTAATCTCACCCCAGCAGTTAGGAACAAACCCAGGTCTAAAGTTTACACAAGGCAGTGTGTATACAGTATATGTGGACAGACAGACATGCACACACTCACAAATGTCATGTTTCATGTCATTGTAGGAGCTTCCAATAAACTTCTGTTGTTCATATTATAATTACTGCAAACGTAATAATTTTTGCAATATACGCAATATAATATTTTTGTGTCAGGAAGGTACCGAAAGTTCAACAGAAAAAAGCTGTTATTCACTAGAAGTTTTACTCTCCAGCAAAAGAGATTTGAGAGCTACTGTGGAAGGGAAGATTTTCAGTGAATGACAATTTAAATTTCAGTCTGTTCAAGACACAAAGCTATTTTATGCCTTCAGATAACTTGGAATATAGTGCAGGAGTCATATTAAACACTTTTATGATCCTGTTATGGTGCTTTTTTGTTTGCATTTTTGGAGCTTGACAGCCTCAGTTCACTTTTATTATATGGATAAGAGCAGCTAGGACGTTCTGCAAAGTCACTCCATCTATGCCTAACAGAAGAGTGAAATTAATATGGGATTCAAATTACATGAGGGTGAGTAAATAATGACAGAATATGTGGTGCGCTCGATCAAAATAGGTCTTTGGTAGGAATTTGGTAGGAGTTTTTTTTTGGAAAAACATGAAATTTGGTCAAAAATGTGATTTTTAGTCTCATAAATCTCAAAATGTGATTGTTTCAATCCAACCTAAAATGATGGAAGGTTAAATATTCATTTTTAGGTGAGCTATTCATTTAACGTGAAATAAGACTAGAAATTACTTTGTTCGTTTAAGAAGCTGTTTCTCACTATGAAAGTTTTTCCGGTTTTACAATTATTGTGGGGATTTTATTGTGGTCCCTATTAAAGTGCACAAACACAAAGTTAGTACCCAGGTAGTTTGGACTGGCTCCTCTCTCTGTGATGTTAATAGCCGTAGCTCCAGGTGGAATGTCAAGGATTTTGTGGTAACCCAGAGGAACACTTGTGTTCAGGAAACTTCCGGTGATGCGCTCGCAGGTTCTGTCTCCACCTCCACACACACCACAGCGATCCCGAACCAACTCTGAGCCCAACACACCGTCACAACCCTCAATCTGAGAGAGAGATATGGAGACAAAGAGTATTGGTAAAAATATTTAAGTGCAATAAAATGAGCATGAAAATGTTGAATATAAAAATACCTGTTCAAATACTTTTTGGGGCCACTATAAACACATAAAAACGTGATCTATAGAGCTGAATTTTGGCAGTGTAGCTGTTCTCAAACATCAGTATTGCAGATTCTAAAGATTTAAAATGTTTCCATGTATCTAGTGTCCATGTATAATTTTTACGAGTGTATTTGAGAAGTGTGTTTTCTCACCAGACAGCGTCCTCCCACACACACGTCACTGAGTGTGTTATTTGCACATGGAGTTCCATCTCGTACCCTCTCCGCCTGCCGGACGTAGAAACGATACCCGATGGGCCGACAGGTCAACTCACACTGCTGCTCCAGACCCACTACAAGAGAAAGATAAAAATGTGATTGTCGATGCTATTTGGCATTAGATTTATTATACTGAAGTAGTTTTTTTTTATTTGTATTTCTCAGTGTAAGAAGATACCCATAACTCTAAGTATAATACTTAAGTGTTAAACCTCACGGTTTCTACTATGGACATAAATGATACTTCAAATTGTATGGTTTGTGAGCTGTAACTTGTCACTTATAATTTTTGCTTGGTGGACAGTAAAACAAGAAAAAAGATCTCAAAACTCAAAACACCCTTGCAACCACTTGGCAGCAACCACCCAGATTGCCCGATAAACCACATAGTAATACCCTAGCAACCACCTAACAACACCCTTGCAACCACCTAAAAAAACCTAGCAACCACCTTAGCAACCACCCAGAACACCCTAGCAACCATCTAGAAGTGTCCGGAAAACACCCTAAACACCCTTGCAACAACTTGGCAGCAACCACCCAGATCGCCCGATAAACCACATAGCAACGCCCAAGCAACCACCTTACAATGCTCTTGCAACCACCCAAAATATCATAGTAACCACCTTAGCAACCACCCTGAACATCCAATCAACCATATAGCAATTCCCTTGCAACCATCAAACAACACCCTAGAAACCACCCCAACCACATAGCTACATCTTGCAACCAACTAACATCCTTGTAACCACACAAAACAAACCAGCAACCATATAGCATTGCCCAGCAACCATCTAACAACACCCTTGCAACCACCCAAAACACCCTATCAACCACATAGCAATATCCTAGCAACCAACTAACAATACTCTAGAAAACCACCCAAAACACCCTAGCAACAACATAGCAACTACCTAGCAACCACCCAGAACACTCTATCAAACACATAGCGACACTCTTGCAACTACCAAACAACACCCTTCCAACCACCCGAAACACCATTACAACCACACAGAACACTCTAGTACCAGTCTACCAGTGTTCTAAAAACCACCCACAACACCCTAGCAACCACTTGTCAGCAACCACCTAGAACACCCTATCAACCATATAGCAACACCCTAGCAACTACATAAGACCCTAGCAACCACCCAAAACTCCCTTGCAAATGACCCAGAACACCCTAGCAACCTTATAGCTACACCCTAGCAACTACTTAACAACACCCTTGCAACAACCCAAAACACCTGAGTAACCACCTAGCGACACCATAGAAACTAGTGGTCGACCGATATATTGCAGAGGCCGATAAATTGTCCGATGTTTGTAATTTTTTAATTATCGGCATCGGCCGACAAATTTTTCCCATTTGGCCGATTCTTTTTTTTTTGCCCACGAGGACGCACAGAATTGCCTGCTTGCATGTGAAGGATCGTCTGAGACATGTTAACGACCAATCACAGTTCATTTTGTTATTACGTGCCATCGTGTTACTACAATAACAGACTGGTGTGCAACACAGTGTCATTTAAACGGTCTGCATATCAGAGCCATGGCAGATGCATTTGAGTTCATAATGTTAAAGTGCTCACCTGTTTCATTCTCCCTCTCTCTCCTCAACAGTTCCCTGTAACTTTTAACTGTCTTGTCTAATGATAGAAAGGCAAATATCAATAAAACTTCTATCATATACTGTCTGCAAATATGCAGATATCTCATTTAAACAGATGTAATTCACAAACCTCACGAAAATAATTTTCATCCCGTCCAGCTCTCTTCTAATATCTTCTTCTGAAGCGCATATTCCATCAGCCAGAATCAAAACTTCAGGATAAGAATCAATTGTTCCTCTAATAATTCACAAATCATGATGGTCAGTCTGTGATAATACAAGCAGGCGATCCACGGCGTTTAAACTCCCAGTAGATTGCTGCTGATCTTGCTGAATCCACACGAGCGTGTAAGTGCAACTTCTAAGTAAAAGCGCTTCACATGCACTATAAAAGTAAATGTCTTATTCACTATGTACTGTATGTAAAATTGGTTTAATTGGGTCTTTTATGAGAAAATGCGATTGGTAATGCGCAAATGCCATCAATTGTTGCTGGACTACTGTGTGTACTGTCATTTCCTTCTTTCTAATATATTAAAAAATTTCTTAATGCAGAAATAAATTACAAAAAATGTATGACTAAACAGAAATCAGAAGAAACTACTATCTACCGTTTAAAATATAATCTTATTTTTTTAAAGATAATTAAATATAATACAAATGTATTAATATAATTTATTAGTACAAGTTTTGTGTGAAATTGAGTAAATACAGTGCTTAATAAGATTTATAATTTTTTTGAGCAATTTTATGTTTATGTTATTTACTATACTATATTGTGTGATATATCGGCACTGTATCGGCCTATCGGCCACCCCGCTCTCTGGATATCAGCATCGGCCATTAAAAAACACATATCAGAAATACTAATAGTTTCACTAATAGAAAGAGCTCAGCAACCACCCAGAACACCCTAGCAATCACTTAACAATACCCTTGCATCCACCTAGCAACAACTTAACAACCACCCAGAACACCCTTGCACCCAGATAGTAACACCCCAGCAACCTCCTAACAACACCCTTGCAACCACTCAACACTCGAGCAACTACCAAGCAACACCCAAGAAACACCTTAGCAACCACCCAGAAAACCCTAACAACCACACAACAGTGCCCTAGCAACCACTTAAAAACACCCTTGCAATCACCCAAAATACCCTAGCAACTACCTAGCACCAATTTAGCAACCATCCAGGACACCCTAGCACCCACATAGTAACGCCCTAGAAACCACCTAGAAACACCCTTGCAACCATCCAAAACACCTGAGCAACCACCTAGCAACACCCTAGAAAAACCTTATCAACCACCCAAAATACCCTAGCAGCTGACAAAGTGCCTTAAAACCCTCTAAAACCAGCAAACCAGACCAGCTTGATCAAGCTGGTAGACCAGTTAAGACCAGCAAACCAGCTTAGGCTGGTATAAGCTGTTTTTTATTTATTTTGTCCAGCAGGGTTTTAGTGTGGAGGTATCATCTAGTTTAAATAAAACCATCCCTAAACGTCACACAAAACAGCAAAACAAATCGAACTGTGGTTGGTCGATTTACTTGTCAGTCAGATGGTCTCTTCCTGTCTAAGTGGGCGGTTCTTGGCCAGTAAAAAGCTGCAATGTGGACTAGACCTTTTGCCATGTAGTCAAAGGTTTGGCTACGTGAGTCTCTCTCTCTGTCTATCGGAATCAGTTATCTTTGAGAGATTATGCTGGAGACAATGGTCGAAAGACAGAGACAGTCATAGATGGACAGAAAGACAAACGGGGGTGAGAAAGACAAGTCATAAGTTACTATAACAACAATGGACAAAGAAAAAGGTCACTTAAAAGAGGGCAAAAGTATAGAAGAATTATATTCCTCTCTCTTTTCATTGCTCTCTCTCTCTCTCTCTCTCTCTCTCTCTCTCTCTCTCTGGTGTGCAAACAGTAGAGTATATTCAGACTAAATATACTTCCCCACTATCTCCAACTCTAAACAAACTCAGAGACAGAATGAGTGCATGAGACAGCAAGACAGAGGGATGACAAGAGAAAGAAAGAACAGCACAGAATAAGAGAGGAATCTGTTCAGGGAAAGAGGGATATACAGAAAGACAAAAACAAAGAGATGGAATGCCAGAGAAAGAAAGTGAAAAAGAGAAGAAAAATACAGTGGTTTAAAACAATTATTTGGACACATGAGCTACACTAAAAATGAGTGAATGCAATGGCATTAGATTACACAATATCAAAGCAGGTGATATTTTGTTGTCTAATGCAATAACATACATACAAATGGCTTAAGTGTCCAAATACTTTTCGGGGCCACTACAAGCCAAAATAAATGGCTTTGGCAATACAAATGTACAATGGTATTAAACTGACACTGAACAATGAAGAGGCTGGCTCCTATTGACCTTGAGCTGTATTGTGATTGGCTAGGAACTTAGCTGGTGGTGTGTGTTACACAATGAAACCAGGCCTACCTCAAAATCTGTACACTGAAAAAGCAAAACAGACACATTTTCAGACAGTTTGGATGTAAAAGCCGACAGAGTAGGCAGATGTTACGCAAAGACGTGCCCAGATTTTCTGATCAAAGGCGTTGTGATTAAAAACACCCCATCATGTGCATGCCTCATACTACACTTCTTGCAGGAACCAAATCCTAAAGGTTGTGTGATCTTTACAGAAAAAAATATGACTTATGGAGTCAGCATTAAGTAGCTGACACAGATGGCACACTCCAAGACTATGCTCGGAATGAAATACTAGCTACTTCTGTACATACTGAATACTGCACAGTATACACTGTGTACTGCCTACTATATCTTTAAAAAGTCAAGATTCCTATTCAAGATATGTTTGTTTTTGTTTTGCACTTATTAGGTGGTATTTTAAGTTTATTGAACCATATTAAGACAGTAATTATAAAAAACTATTATTGGTTTTACTAAATTGTTACTTTTCCATGTTTCAATTACAATAAAACTGTCTGAACATTTTTAAGTTTACTGCAAATACTGTAATCATGAATAAATGTCAAACAAATGAACAACTTGCGTGTTTCACATATTTAAGATTACTCTAATTTTAAGATTTTAGCAATTTATTAGTAACAAGTTAATAAAAACAATACTAATTAGTCATAATTACTGTCTTAACATACAGTATTTAAATAAACTTGAATACCACCAAATAAATGCAAAACAAACTTATAACTTGAATAGATAAAATTTTGACTTTAGAACAGGGGTTACAGCTGTCTTTAATAGAATATTTTACTAATATATTAGTTACAGCTTTGTAAAGCCAATACTCGCGTTTGGGTCCTGATCACCCTGAAGGGGTTTACTTTGCAATAACAACCAGCTGACTGTATATTATACCACTTATTACATGGCTACTAAGCAAATAAATATATAAATGGACATAATGATTTTAATTGAAATTATGTAATTATGTGAGAAGAAATAAATCTCTAAACAGCTGAAATCCACCTCCAGTTTGCGTAAGAGTTCTATTGGTGTTTATTTTGTAATCTGACTCCTCTTTATCCAGCCTATTACAAGAGTAAATGCCAAATGAATAAATAAATGGATATGAAACATTGATTTGAGATTAAATTATTTTATTAGCTTACTTGAAGGGATCGCACAGTGATCTGAGAAGCAGGAAAGATGACTGCAATCCCAGATGAGCAGTCTGATACATCTTAATCCTTGGATGTGCGGTTGTTACTCAGAGATATAAGACCACTAGATGGCACCATTTACCAATCAGAATTGAGAATTCCAAAGCGCAGTGTATTCATTTGCTTTAATTACTGGCTTAATCTTGCTTAGTAAACTTGATAAATGATGGATCTCTGAAATTGAGCATCAAATTAAAATGAATTACATTACTTTCTACACAAAAATAAGACAATTAATACATTGTAAATTATGGCTGAGATAGCCTTACTCTACATTTAGTAATGTATTAATTACTGTCTTATTCATGCTTAACTAGTGCATTATTGTGGACCCTTAAAATAAAGTGTTAAATAAAGTGAAATGGGAATGTCATAAATTAGAAAAATGGAAAATAGAAGCATTTTCACTAGTAGCTTAAATCCTACTGTAATCACTGTAGAGATTATAAGAGTAGTATGTTAGCATTCTGAACATATCCCAGATATCTCTGTCTCACAAACACAACTGTTTCTCCAAATCTGTATATGCATCTCTCCCTCAAACTCTCTCACTGTCTCTGGCCAGTTAAAAGAGCTATTCTTCACAACTCCCCTCAAACTCTGTTTACAGTTCGCTCTGTGTGTCCCCACCACTGTCCCCAGCTGTACTGCTATCACACTGTTCTCGCTCCTCGCAAAACACATATCTCTCTTTCTAATAATCTCAGAGCTGGGTGGAGGGATTTTGGTAACGAGGCATTTGGACCAATGAGAGGAAAATGAAAGGATGGAATGTTTAGTGAGATCTAAAAGAGTGAGAGAGTTTGAAGGACAGGAGTACAGTTTCTCCATGCATGCACTCGCCAGATAGTGCCCAAATCACACTGCTTTTCATAATCGACAATATGAAATGGTTGATCAGTCGTTTGGAACTATTTCCATCAGTGGAGCAAAACTAGACAAAATAACTAGCCATAATGATATTTACTTATTATAGAACTGTCGTATACAAGCAATACCACACTATCAATTATATTTTACCACTATATTGTTTACCACTGTGTTACATCACCATTTCTTCTATTAACACTTATTAATTATTTGGGCACCAAAGACACAAGTTTGTTAAGTTTAGAAAGTGTCATTTCCCCCCATTCATCAATTATTCAGGTCTTCAGCTGCACAACTGTACAGGGCCTTCGTTGCCGTATTGTGTTCTTTATAATGCGGCACACATTCTCATTTGGAGACAGGTCAGGACTGAAGGCAGGCCAATCTAGCACCTGCACTCTCTGCTTATGCAGCCATGAACTTGTAATCCGGGCAGTATGTGGTTTAATGTTGTCCTGCTGGAAAATGCAGGCACGTTCCTGGAATAGATGGTGCTGGGTGGCAGCATGTATGTTGCTCCAAAATTTGTAAACATCTTTCTGCCTTAATGGTGCCCTCACAGGTGTGGAAATTTTGGGCTCTAACACACCCATACCATGACAGACAGGCTTTTAAACCTGACACCGATAACAGCTTGGATAGTCCTTTTCTATTTTGTCCCGGAGAACACAAAGGCTGTTTTTACCAAACACTATTTCAAATGTGGACTCTTCGGACCCCAAAACATGATTCCACTGTTCTAATTTCCATCTCAGATGAGACCCAGCACAGAGAAGTCAGTGTCTAGAAGTCAGCGCTTCTGGACAGTGTTGATGTATGGCTTCTGCTTTACATAGTAAAGCCTTAACTTGCATCTGTGGATGCAGCGGCAAATGGTGTTGACTGACAATGGTTTACAGAGGTATTCCCGAAACCATGTCATGATATCCATTACCGACATATGACGTTTTTTAAGATAGTGACGTCTGAAGGATCTGAGATCACGCACATTCAGAAGTGGTTTTAGGACTTGCTCTTTACGCACTGAGATTTGACTGGATTCCTTGAATCTTTTAACTATATTGTGCACATTAGAGGGAGAAATGCCTAAAATCCTTCCACCTTGACTTGGGGGAACATTGTTCACAAAGCGCTGGATTATTTGCTGACGTATCTGTAGGCAGATTGGTGAGCCTTGACCCATTCTTGCACTTGAAAGACAAGGCTTTTTTTTGAGGATTCCTATATACTATAACACAATCGCCTCACCTTAACATCACCTGTTTCACATCACCTTGTTTTTTCAACTCGTCAGATTGTTATAAGTCTTAAATTGCCCATGTATCAACTTTTTTGTAGCCTTTTGCAATCTGTTGAAATGAGTGTATATTTAAAAAAAAAAAAAACACAGAACATACGTTTTTGATTTTATTAGCATTTTCCATACTGTCCCAACTTTTTTGAAGTTGTTGGATGATAGCATGGCAATTTATATTACATTTGCTTTTATATATGCAAGTATATATATATATATATATATATATATATATATATATATATATATATATATATATATATATATATTTATATATATATTCAAATTCCCTAATCCGTGCAAACAGAGATTATTTAACACTTCTATTAAAATAAATGGAAGAAATTGGAACGCCCAATGGTCAACAGATGTAGAAAGGAAGTCCTGCCCTAACAGTAAAATATCCAATCACCTTTTAGATACAGATGTCGCCTGTCAATCAACTCGAGGAAGCGCATGCCCATTAGTTACACAAGCCAGGAAAATTAGGTTTTTTAGCATAATCTGAGGTAAAGAAGCACAATTTATGATACTAGTGTAATCAGATTTTACTGCTGGTTTGAAATAACTTCTTTGATCGTAATATTGACCAACCATTTTGGAGATTTCGGTCTTTCCCCATTCAAGTAAACAGGAGCTGCACTGTAATGCCACTTGTCTACAGAGAAAAATAGCTGCCCGTGTGCATTCCAAAGATGGCCACCGAGTTAACTGACTTGCTAAAAATGTAACATGTATGAAAATGGCCGTTTTGTAGCATTTGAAATATATGTTGCAAATATGTACAAGTATGTGCCTTAATTCCAGTTAAAAACACATATGGACATATATTTCAAATACATGTTTTACATACAGTATATTGGCATATCTTAGATTTCTGTATGTAATTTCTCCACCACTAGCACCAACGAAAATAGCAAAAATAAACAGCCTTCTGAATGCCCCCTGTCTGCTGTTGATTGGACAAACAGATAGTCCCGCCCCCAACTCATGTCATTGGTTGAATCAGTGTTGTTGTGTTGGTCTGGACGGGTCGTTCAAAACAGGAATTTTTCACAGAGACACATTGTTTATAGTTAAATAAATTAGCCTACCAATAGCCTACTAGCCTAGAAAGTACTTTAACACCGAAAAAGTTACACACTTCAGCTTTATACTGAGCCTCAGAAACACTGGTAGACTGAGAAAAAGACAAATCATGCATACAAATGCACAGCAGCACCATACAATAACAATTACTGCACACACACACACACACACACGCGCGCGCATTCTATCACATAATGATCTTGAGTTGTGCCGTCCAAAAAATGGTCTCCCAGGGACAGCAAAACAAAAGCATGTGCACACTCACACAAAGACGCCTTACAGCCAAACTCCCAAAGCCCAGTCCAACAATTTCTTGCATAAATGCAGGACGCTATTAACAGTTTTACTTCTAATAAATACAGAATGCATTCGAACACCTCCCACATATAGCACACACACAAACACAGTCCCAATGTCCCCTTGTCATACTGAGGCCACTTTTGCAATAGCTCATGACCTGAACAGCCCGAGTGTTTTTATTTTATTTTTTTACATAAAGCATATTTAGAAAAAAGTAAAAACACAGGGGTGAAGGCACTCCATGTCTCTGTCTCTTCAGTATAACAGACCTTTGTCCAGTATTGAACTCTGCCTGATTCTGAACTCTGTATGACAATCAGCTTTGTCCAACACTAAACTTTGTCCAATATTAAACTCCGTCTGATGCTGAGCTCTGCAAGCTACTTAGCAATAGTGTCCAACAACTCTGTCCAACACAAAACTTTGGTAAATAATGAACTGTTTGTCAAATCTTTGTAAAATACTGAACACTGTGTGATTCAAATCTTTGTTAAACACTGAACACTGTGTGATTCAAAGCTTTGTAAAATCCTGAACACTGTGTGATTCAAATCTTTGTAAAATACTGAACACTGTGTGATTCAAAGCTTTGTAAAATACTGAACACTGTGTGATTCAAAGCTTTGTAAAATACTGAACACTGTGTGATTCAAAGCTTTGTAAAATACTGAACACTGTGTGATTCAAAGCTTTGTAAAATCCTGAACACTGTGTGATTCAAATCTTTGTAAAATACTGAACACTGTGTGATTCAAAGCTTTGTAAAATACTGAACACTGTGTGATTCAAATCTTTGTAAAATACTGAACACTGTGTGATTCAAAGCTTTGTAAAATACTGAACACTGTGTGATTCAAAGCTTTGTAAAATACTGAACACTGTGTGATTCAAAGCTTTGTAAAATACTGAACACTGTGTGATTCAAAGCTTTGTAAAATACTGAACACTGTGTGATTCAAAGCTTTGTAAAATACTGAACACTGTGTGATTCAAAGCTTTGTTAAACACTGAACACTGTGTGATTCAAAGCTTTGTAAAATACTGAACACTGTGTGATTCAAAGCTTTGTTAAACACTGAACACTGTGTGATTCAAATCTTTGTAAAATACTGAACACTGTGTGATTCAAAGCTTTGTTAAACACTGAACACTGTGTGATTCAAAGCTTTGTAAAATACTGAACACTGTGTGATTCAAAGCTTTGTTAAACACTGAACACTGTGTGATTCAAAGCTTTGTAAAATACTGAACACTGTGTGATTCAAAGCTTTGTAAAATCCTGAACACTGTGTGATTCAAAGCTTTGTAAAATACTGAACACTGTGTGATTCAAAGCTTTGTAAAATCCTGAACACTGTGTGATTCAAAGCTTTGTAAAATACTGAACACTGTGTGATTCAAATCTTTGTAAAATACTGAACACTGTGTGATTCAAAGCTTTGTAAAATACTGAACACTGTGTGATTCAAAGCTTTGTAAAATACTGAACACTGTGTGATTCAAAGCTTTGTTAAACACTGAACACTGTGTGATTCAAAGCTTTGAAAAATACTGAACTTGGTCAGATAGTGAACTTTGTAAAACACTGAACTCTGTTTGATATAAAACTCATTAAATATTACAATTTGTCTGATACTGAATGCAATCCATTTCAGAACTTTATAAAATACTGAACTCTGTCAGATACAAAAGTTTGTGAAATACTGGACTCTGTCGAATATTGAATGTAGTTTTGAACTCTGTAGAATACTAACTTCCTCCAATACAAAAATGTGTAAAATACTGAACTCTATTCTAAACTGAACTTTGAACAATACTAAACACCATCCATTCTACTGACAGCACAGTACTTTTTTACTGAACTTTGTAGAATACTGAACTCTGTCTGATACAAAATTTTGTAACATACTGAATTTTGTAGAATGCTGAATTCTATGCGATTCTTTACTTTATAAAACACTAAACTCTGTCCATTACAGTATTTCGTAAAGTACTGAACACTGTTGGATACTGAAAGCTGTGATACTTAACTCTCTTGAACTCTGCTGCCATTCTCCCATTCGCTGAAATCAAGTTTTCAATTCTATCTTCAAGAAATGCTCGAAAACACAACACTTCCATGAGCACTTGACTCAAAGCTATTAATACACTTACCCTGAAACCATAAAAACTCTAAACTCAACTACCTCACTGATATTTTACTGTGTCTCACCCACATCTCTGTTCTAGCTTGTATTTTTCGAAGACATTTTTGAAATACTTTAATGGCACTTCTCATAACTGTCTCCTTATGATGAATCACTTACATCGTAGTATTACTCACGTCACTGTAAGTCATGCATAAGCTGCTAAATAAATTAATGTAAATCATTCTATTAAATTACATGTAACCAAGATTACACTGAATTGTGAATTGTAAAAGCAAACATTCTGCTACCCAAAAACAAACTGTGCCAAACCTCATGTCTACATTGCAGATTATTTCTCTTTAATGATTGCTTGATTTTTTTGATTTGTATTACATTGAAACAAAACAAAAGCTGGCACACTCCTTTTCACGTAACAAGGCTTGGAGTAAATATCATGCAATCAGTACACAATCCTTTCTGCACATGTGAAACAACTTTTAATTCACTTAAGCTTTTCCTGATCTAGAATTGATTTACTGAACATGATGGGAAGCACCAGTGAGTTCACTCAAACTCTAAGAGCCATGATGAGAAAAAGCTCAGTTATTAAAAGATATAAAGTCAATAGCGGAGCTGCATCAACAAATAACATAAAAGAAAACCACCACTCTAAAATCTGTCTCCAGCAGCTGTGATTTCTCAGAGCAGGCAAGGGTGGCAATGTCTCCTCAAAAATTAGTGCGAGCTGAATAAATGACTTTACATAAATAAAACAAATAAAATATTATGAAATGTAAACTCATCTTTCTGCAGTCACTCTGTCAAACAGCGACACCCAGCGCATAAAGTTTCAGTGGGAGGTAGTGTCTCTCAAGCCTCTCTTCAGCTCATTGTATTTTCATTCAGTACCTGTAGCGTGGTGTGAATGTGGGGTGGGATAACCGCCGAATACAGTGAAAAGTCACGTGAGGGGAGACACTGGATCCGATTATCGCTGATTCGTTCAATACGAATAGTGCTCTGCCTCTCATGCTCTCATCCTCACAGCGGGTCTCTGCAGATCGCTATGAATGGGACGAACTGATGGAAGTGCAGAAAATATTTGCACAGAAAACAACTAACTGACACAGACAAGCGCATTTTTGGTCACATTCAAATCAAAATGAACTTAAAATACTTGAAATCTGAAATGGTATTTGAGTGACACGCTTTTAAGTGAGCACTTGTTCGACATCAGCCAACTCAAGATATTTGCTGACTTCAAGTGGACCTGGGAAGCTCATACCTCCGAGTTGGGCATTTGTTACAACAACATGTCAAGCATTCATGTGGTAAGCAAAATACGGAAGAAGCCAAACTTAAAGAAATACACAATGAATGATGGCAAAAGCTCTTTTTCTGTTGTACCAGTGAATGAACATAAATGAATACACATGCAACACTTATTCACGACATACATTATTTGATTTATAAATACATGGTGTCTAACAAATTATTCATTCATTTGCTTAAAACAAACTGCAAATGGTGAGTCATTAGTTGACTGTCATATACAACAAAATAATATTATTAAAATAAAGTACAGAAGTTGAAATATTTTTGCAAAATCATTACTTTCCATCATCTTTCCTCTCGACACACCTTTTCCAACATCCCATCTCGACAACTCAAGTATCATCTAGAAGTCTGAGTTTCCAACTTGTAAGTATGACTTAGCTTGATCATTCATGTGCTTGGAACTTGTAATTATGATATTTCAAACTCCACTTGAAGGGCACACTAATAACAAAGTTTCACGGTTCTAATCACATGATTTAAAGTTCTAAGCTTAAGATTCAAGGTCTCATAAACTCAAGACCTGTGGTTCTAAACTCAGGTTTTTAGGCTCTAAAGTCAAGATTCAAGTTTCTAAACTAGGATTTGTGGTTCTAATCTCAAGTCAAGATTTGCGGTTCTAGAAAAAAAGATTCAAGATATAAGCATCTAAACTGAAGATTCACATATTCTAAACTTAGATTCAAGGTTCTAAATACAAGATTTTAAAACTCAAGATTCAAAAATCTAAACTTCAATTTGTAGGTTCTAAACTCAAGATTGTAGATTCTTTACTCATGTTTTGAGGTTCTAGACTCACAATTCAACATTCAAAACTCAAGATACACTTATTCCAAGTTCAAGATTTGAGGTTCTAAACTCAAGATTCAATATTCTAAACTCAAGGTTCAAGGTTCTAAACTCAAGTCAAGATTTTAGGTTCTAGAAAAAGATCCAAAATTCAAAGTTCTAAACTAAAGATTCCACATTCTAAACTCACATTTGTGTATATAACATTGTAAACTCGAGACTCAAGATTCTAAACTCTAATTTTTAGAATCTAAACTCAAGATTGAAGATTCTATATACAAGATTGGAGGTTCTAGACTTAAGATTCAAGATTCTAAACTCAAGAATTAAACATATTATACTCTTGATTTAAGGTTCTAAACTCAAGACTCAATGTTCCAACACAAAATTTTAGGTTCAAAACTCAAGATTCACACATTCCAAGCTCACACTGAAAACCCTTATAAGTTGACTTAATAAATTGATTGAGTAAACTCGTTCCCTCAAATGAATTGAGTAATGGCGTCTCCAAAACTTGTGTAATTAGGTTCACTTAACTTGGTGTTCATATAGAATGAACTTAACTATTTGTTAAGGTAACTAGATGCAAGTTAACTTAACACAGATTTGCTACATACATCTTGTTGTTTTATTTGAATGGACTCAAATTTAGGTCATACAATAAAACAGCTTAAATAATGAAGATTATAACTGATTCTGGATCAGTCACAAAATAAACTTAGTCAACAGGGTCCAACTTGGCCAAAGGAGACACAAATCACCCTATTGGTGACATCACATGAAGCAACTCTTTGCAACAAAACAACATGAATAATACTGTAAAAGAGCTAAAACCTCTATGAATTCTTAATAACAACACTTTAAATGCCTCCATTTGTTCCCTTTGACCAAGGAAACATAACTAAATAATTAAAGTGCAAGGCGTTGTGGGTATTCCCCATAGCCTCAATTTAGGCACTTAGATATTTGAGTTATGAGTCCAAAACTTCACATTTCAAGTAAACCCAAAACTTTAGGTTCTAAACTCAAGATTGAAGATTCTAAACTCAAGATTTGTTGTTTTCTCTAAGGGCATACTGTATGTTAAAGAGGAGTTCCTGCACACTTGAATCTCTCTGTTGTAGGCCAGTTGGTTCCCTCTCCTCAATAGCAGATTGGGTATCACTTCAGTTACGCCTGTCCTCATTTCCCCCTTTTTCAAGCCTCTCACTTACTATTCAGCTTTTTCTTCCTCCATTCACATCTTTCTCCTCTTATTCACCAGCCCTTTCATGCCACCCATCCATCCATCCATCCATCCATCCATCCCAAACAGCACCATTTTTCATCCGGTTGCCATGACTCTGTAACCTCTTTTATCAATGGCTCTTCCTCCCTCATCCGATTTCTCCACTATAAGTCCCACTCTTTCTTTCTCTCTCTTTTCTGTATTGTTGATTTATAGAGGTGGTCTGGTCCATGTTCTGTCTTGGTGACTTTTACTTTTAATTTGGTCGAAGAGATAGCAAAACAGTACAGTCTAATATGAATGTGCACAATATAACAATTTAAATGAGATGGGGGGAAATTGTTGTGTGTGCAGTTATGTAGTACACTTGATTATTACACAATAAAGCTAGAGTGTTGGACTTCACTATGAAAGAGAGGTGTGTAACTAAAAGGAGGGTAATATTCCCCCACACCTGTGTATTGCCTTCATTTTTTCAATTTATAGCCCCTCAATTTGCGTTTCTAACCTTCTGTGAAAGGCTCCCAGTCATACACGCGTCCCATAAACTCCTGACTGTTGAACGCTGCACACTGCTCAGCCCTGGAGTTTACTGCAGCACCTGGACATGCCTACAGGGAAAGAGAGAGACACATTAAAATACAGAGTCTCACACTGAGATAGAAAGTCAAATGAGTTTGGATCAACACGAGGGTGAGTAAATTACGGAATTTTCAGTTTTGGGTGAACTGCTCCTTTAAGTTAGTAGTGTCACTTTCAATAGTATTTCCTCCCCAACACTGTTGCTGGATCAACCTGTTACAGAAAGTGATATATTAGCTACCATATGGAAATAATGAAAAACCTGGATACCCTCAAATAAATCTTGAGAGAGAGGGAGAGAGAGAGAGAGAGAGAGAGTGAGAGAGAGAGAGGCCTAGGTTTATGGAATTGGAGCAAGCCAAGAGCAAGCAACTGAAGAAGACAACTTGAACTGGCACACATTTTAAGAAATGAAAAACAGACAAACCACAGACAAGTCAGGCAGAACGAGAAATATGTGTAAAAATGTATGCCATCATAAATCAAATATATCAGCATTAAGATGGTAAATGAATTATGTAATTATGTTTGTGTATGTATGTATCTTAACATCATAACTAATGCTGTAAGTAGCGAAAGCACACTTTATTAAAGTACATTTTTTTGCAATGTGACAACATTTTCAGGACACTTTTTACCAGCCAATTCTCATTAATGCAAAACGTCTGGACGTTTTACTTTTACTGTTGCCATTGTTTTCAATGATGCTTCTCATTACAGTTTCATAGCCATGTTTTTACTGTAGTAGTACAATAAAAAAAAGATGCTTTTGTACAATGATTTTCTTAATTAAAACCAGCAAAAATGAAAGGCAGTACCAGGAGAGTACTACTGTGATGTATAATATAGAAAAGATATTTTCTTCACATTGCAGATTGTGTAAACTTTACCCAATTAAATTAATATATATATATATATAAGTAAATTATTTTTACATTTTTATTTAATTCATTGTAATGGAAATTTGTTTTAAAATTGAAATGCATAAATCTTAAAAATATTTTGGAGTAAAATTGGACCAGGACATTTTCTAGACAGGTTACGTGAGAATCACCCATAAATAATGACATCATTTTTGAACTATTGTTATTTTGGGGCTAACTATTCTTGCAGAAAGCACAACAAAAAATACAAAAAATCTAAAAAATAAACAGATGCAAACAGAAAAGGGTTTATTTGTAAGTTTTTAAAACCTGACCCAAGGAAGGCTTTTACTCACAAACTGTACAGAGTTGATACATAACAGTGAAAGAGGTTTTACTGCCTTTCCTCAGGCCACATTTACTTCTACAGTGTTCCTTGTTAATAGGGCCACTGTCAAAGAGGGGCACACTCAGGGCAGACCACATTTACACACACACACGCAAACAGCTAAATCGGATCTTATTACCAAGAGAAGTTGAATGCTTGCAAGCTCAGTGGGAAATCAGGGTGTAGTGTTCACACACACACACACACACACACACACACACACACACACACACACACGTATGGTTGGCTCAGATATATACCCATGCCAGATGAATGTGGTGAGAGCTTGTGATTTTCCCGCACATGTTGTGAACACTAACAATATGACAGATGTGACTCCAACACACACACACACACAAACACACATTTTCTCTCGCTGCATCTCTTGAGTTTTCTCTTTCTCTCTGAATATCTTGTTCTATTGTTTTTAAATCCTGTGTCCAGCTGACAAAAGCAGCTGGGGGGGGGGGGGGTTGGGGGGGTTGTTGTTCATATCGTTGGATGGACGGGGGTGGGTGGTTTTTGGTGTAGAAAGACTAACTAAATTGTGCTCAAGACAATTACCAAAACGGCAATTGCAAGTGGGGTGGCCAATGGGCTAGCTCTGCCACTGGCTCTAACATGCAAGAGAGGAAAACATATCTGAATAAAGACCAAAAGAAATGAAAGTACAAGGAATGTGCACACAAAGACATGGGAGAATGTATATACATGGTTTTTAGGAGCTTCTGTGTGTGTGTGTGTTAGAGAAAGGGTGTGTGTGATAGAGCATGTGGGGTTAATTTGTGTAGCACTGAAAGAATGTGGGCTTTACATTTCTTTCGTTGTGTCCAAGTATGTGTGTGTGTGTGTGTGTGTGTGTGTGTGTGCGTGTGTGATTTTGCAACACATGTTTTTAATATGTGGGTTTTGACATATGTGTGTGAGTTTGTGTCAATGTGTTTGCAGCAGTGCTAACACAGCAGTGTTGGGGAAGCTAGTTTGAAACTGTAGCTTCCCCAAGTTACAAGCTACTCATAACTTAAAGTAATTCAACTACAGTCAAGCTATTCTTATGTAGTTAGCTTCACTATAAGCTGCTTACAAAAACTATAAGAAACCATGGTTAATGTTTGTTAAGGGTTAAGCAAATAGGGTGACCACATTAAATTGAACAAATTTATACTTAATATATACTAATAAACCAGAAAATGCAGTGTTTAATGTAACTAAATCAAAATATAGTGATAAACAGCAGCAATTAATTTAATATTTTGAGGCAAAGTCCCTTTAAGGCTGTGCAGTGCTCAAGTGAATAGTTCATTTACATGAACTGTCCAAAAGAACCGTTTCACTAAAAATGATTTGGATCTCCCAACGCTACATGAGAAATATTCATTGCTCCACTGCTGTGTTTGCAATAAAATGTGACATATGTAACATTTTGTGATGCTACTGTGATACTCGCGGGAAAATCTAGCTTGTTACTGGATAAGCAACACTATTGTGAATATATCTGATCTACTGTCATGATACTGAAAAAAGTAATTAAGTTAGTAGCTGTGACGAGGAGGGGGTTGTGGCCGGGCCATGATGACGCATGCCTGGCGCTGAGTTGACTAAGAGAGATAAGGGGGGGCCGGAGACGCCAGTTCGAGAGAGAGCCCTCACCGCTGTTGGAGGGTCGCGACGCTGAGGAGATATGGTGTGGTGGTACTGGAGCTGTTCGCCAGGAGATTGAGGAGACGCTGCCAACTGCCAGGGGGTGGGGGAGCTTGCTGCCATCCGCCAGGAAGCGGAGGAGACGCTGCCGTCCAACCAGAGGGTGGGGGAGCTCGCTGCCATCCGCCAGGAGGTGGAGGAGCCATTGACGTCAGCCGGGAGGCAGAGGAACCTGCTGCCATCTGCCAGGAGGCAAGGACTAGTGCCATCCCCCGGCATCATGGAGGACCGCTGCCCAGCTGGCCAAGGACCAGGCGACAGCGTGTACGGGGACCGGCAAGCCAATTTTTCTCTCTCTCCTCTCTCTCTTTCTCTCTTGTACTGTCTCTCCCGCTTGCTCTTTCTCTATTCCCTCTCCCTCCCCTCATCTCTTTCAGTTTTCCAGGAGGCAGGGAAGGCCGACATGAGGAAAGATGGCTGAAAGGGCAACATCTCCCCTCCAGGAAGGGAGGTTGGGGGTCTGGTGGTGGAGGAGTGTGTTCGAGAAGGGGGGGCGTGGCCGGGCCGTGATAATGCACGCCTGCCGCTGAGTTGACTAATCAGTGGGAGAGAGATAAGGGGGGGCCAGAGATGCCAGTTTGAGAGAGAGAGAGAGAGACGCACGAAGCTGTGTGTGCATCTTTGTTTGTTTTGCAGTTTGTTATGTTTGAGTTCAGTTTGTTATTAAAGTTTTACATTGACTGTTCAGCTGGTTCCTGCCTCTTCCTTGCTCATCTTAAAAACCTTGTTTTTACTTAACTATACCTTAACACTGTAATATAATTTAAATGCTGCACAGATGTGTGCGTGTTAAACATGGTTAGAACAACCTGGTATGTTTATGAGAAAAAAGTGACAAAAAGTGGGAAGAATAGGCCGTGTGAGGAGAAGAATTTAAACAAAAAGATTACGTAAAGCCTCCCCGGAACCGAATAATTTGCAGAGGCGTGTTTGGACAGGTGATAGACAGCTGTCCGATCCCAGTCCCAGCTGAGATTTCAACCCATTTCCTGCCAAATTCCTGCTGTAGTGTCCCATATCATCACTATGGCCTGAATTCTTCAAAACCCCACAAACAATCTCTCTAAAATGGAAGTATTTAGCAGCATCTGTGAAGTGTTTAGTATTGAAAAAGGACGTAGATCCCTCTGACATCAGTGTGGGGACAATGACTGAACAGGGACACGTCATGTGACTGCTTATGGTAAATTTAGTACATAAACCCTCTGGTCATTTGGTAAACTTGAACTCTTCTTATAGGATCAGTTCACCCAAAAACAAAATTTCAGCTCAAGCTCTAATTTCATATGACTTTCTTTTTTCAGTGCAATACAAAAGGAGAACTTTAGCAGAATGTCCATGTTTTTGTTGCCATTTTTGGAGTTTTTTTGGACTGCTACAGTCCCCATTCACTTTCATTGTATGGAAAAGAGATTCCACTAAAAATCTCCTTTAGCGTTCCACAGAAGACAGGGGATTTGGAACAACATGAGCATGAGTAAATGACAGAATTTTCATTTTTTGATGAACTATTCCAATTAAATTGAATTTGATAACCTGGAGATAACATTGATTCTGTTCTTGCCGAAGAACTCAGATTCATTTTGATGTCAGTATTCAGATCACGTGTTAAATTCGCTCATTTTCTCAGTCAGCATTGGAATAATTTGGTACATTTGAGATTAATTCTCTCTTTTGTTTCTGAAAGGCCAATGTGAAGAGATTTAGCCTTTGACACTGCAATGTAAATTTTTATTTAGTGCAGAGAAAGAGAGAGGAAGAAAGAAAGACTAAGCCCACCCTTAGGTCAATGACTTTTCAGAGAAAGGCCTTTTCGCAAAAATAGGTCTGTTTTTACAGAGTTGTAGAGTGGAGATAAAACTAACCATAAACAGAATAACAAAATAAAGAGGCTTATCTACTTTTAAAAAGGGGGAGAAAAAAACTTAACTTTTGTTGTTGAGGCCATGCGTCCAATTAAATTCTATGGTAGTTTGGCGCAAATTAATCTGTCGCTTGGTAGAAACAAGCCAAATTAGACAAGTATGTGCTATTCCTTAAAAAAAAAAACATGAACAATCAAGTTAAGACAAAATACGTACCCAGACTGCATTAAATATGGGTTAGCTTGCACCAAAGATAAACATGGTTTGTGCCGTCCACAATGTGTTTTGTGCAGGGAATTATGGGCTGCCCAGAGCGTGCAACCATTTAAATTCAAGTAATTTTCAGAAAACAAATACTCAAACTACACAGACAAAGTAAAAATTAAGTTAATTTTATTGTTCAGTTAATGTGGTATGAATATTTATTGCATAGTGTTAGTGTCTCGTGGACTCATTCGACATCATCATCCACTGCCAAGTTTCAATTCCAGTACTCAAGAACGCAAGTAACGAGAATGCATAAAAATACCCAGATGTGTTCTTGATCAGGCCGAATATCTAGGATGCATCGAATGGTGACTTGTGGGCAAGAACCTGTTTGGAGTCTCAAAAGACATAGTGGTACTATGGGAGATGAAGGACATTTATCGGCTTGGTCTCAAGAACATTACGTGACCATGGCAACATTTTTGCAAAAACTAAATGAGGTGCTTCATTGCACGTTTGGCTGCAGTTCCAGTGAAATGTCCAGCGGGGGGCGGCAAAAGTGAGTGAAATAATGTCGTAATCAGACAACGTTTTTAATGTGAATATTAGATGGAGGTTTCATTGAGTAAAACGCACCTTCCTAACCTAAAACTTTAACCTAAACCTAACTGATAGTGTCCTAAAACAAAATGAGAAATAAAAAGCACATTTTCTAAAGCAACCACGTCATCTCGTGACGTTTCTATGATATTTTCATGTCACATGTCAGCTTATGTGTTTGGCTGGTCACGAACCACGGTCTCAGAGTCCTAAGTCCAACACTCAGGTGAGCTGCCACACAAGCAAATCATGTTGGAATAAGTGTGTGTAAATGTAGGTGTGTCTGTAATATAAGAATTAAAATGTATCGTTTTTCGAATGTTTCATTATAGTAAATGTGTTTCGATATCATAACATAGCAGTGTGTAATAGAGTAATAGAGCAGAAAATATGTTTATAAAGTCATAATCAGCCATTATACTTGTGATTTGTGTGAAAGTTAATAAAATGCACAATTGTTGTAGCTCCTCTAGTGTTAATTTCACCAGGAAACTGTGACGAAACGTAAAATTCAGTTTGCAAAAATTTTGTTACAGTAACGTTCATACTAGGTTGACATTTATCAGTGTGTTTTCCCTCAAGAGTTTCCCATTGTAAGCTAGTGAAAGTCTGGTGGCTCATAAGTCTTTATACTCAACATTTGTTGTTTTGTTAGGTATCATTTTAAAAGAGTAATAAACACATGGAGGAAACAAGTGTTAACAGACTTTATTCTTTTAACGTGTCACTAGTCCTGCAAAACCTCGTTGGTGTGATGATAGTAATGCTGTTACTGATGTGATAATGCCAGTAGTTCTCTCACTGGATTCAAATGTGCTGTGATGGTAAATTGCACAACAGGAAGATCGCAGCACATCTCAAAGCTCACAATAGATGCGTTCAGCATCTTCTTGTCCTTCCGAGTTGGTTCTTCCAAGGTAGCTTGGCAAGACTGGTCTTCATAAGAACGCAAGTCCGATCTCTGCGTTTTTATCATTGAGAAACATCTAAATATTATATGTTAATAATAAAATAATAAATGTTCCTTTTTGATTTGAAACAATGTGGAAAGTAGTGGTTTCTACTGGTTGACACATTTCTACCACTATAGCGATTTAAATATTATATCGGCCACTCCGAGTAAGATTAATGCAATTCATGGCAACAGAAATACATATACAGTATACATATATTTTTATTTTAAAGATAGTTTTGTTCGCTTTGTATGATAAACAAATTTGATACTGTGTTGGATCCCCACTTGATATCCAAGGTAAAATCTGAGTCATGAATCAAAACTAGTTCACAACCACTGATTCAAATCTCTTTCTGTTTGTTTAGAAACACTTGTTTTCTATTTATTTTCCATGTTCCATTCCACTCTTCTCTATTTATTACCATTTAATCACTCAGCAAAATCCATCCATCCTCATCTCTGCTTTATTACTTCTCTACAGTGTTCTATTTCCCTCTATCTGTTTTTCTGCACTTTATTTCTGTCGTTTGGAGGCTGTGTGTTTGTGTGTGCATGCGTGCATGTTTTAAAACAGTGCTATCTTTCACGCTGCAGTGTAACCATGTCACACCCCCTATACCGAATCCCCCCAATATATTTCATTATGACTATCTTAATTAAATTGAATATATATATATATATATATATATATATATATATATATATATATATATATATATATATAATTGTCTAATCTAATTATTTGAATTATCATGTATTATTTAGATTGAATCATCTTTATTTGGGGGATTTTCTCAGCAAATACTGACTTGTGCAATTAATTGTGATTAATTAATATGATTATATGCAATTATTTGGATTAAAAATGGTTATCTATTGACAGTCCTAATATACATGTATTCCCCAAATAATTGTAGGTGATATATTTAAAACAAAACTGATGCTTCACTGAAACATAAATAGGAACTCTATAAAGTCTCCTGATTTATGAAAGAGTAACCTTTAAGCAATAAAAAGTTTTCAGGAACTGTGTAACAGTGATTCAGTTCTTGTCATGTGATTGGTATTGTCGTTCTAACTGTTCACTTAGCAACTAAAAGACAAAAAAGTGTTTGTTAGACAGAGAGAGACCACAAAACTCTTAAGTGTTTAGAAGTACCACTGCCAGTCAAAATATGTGAATTTGTCAGTTTATGTCCAGTAATCTCACCATTCCCTCAAAACACACTCCAAAACTGAGATAATACCACACACAATACTATGTATAGCCTATAACAAGCATTCAGAGAGGCCAGTCAAAAGTACTTTTCCTGGGTTGCACTTCCATCTGTGGAATTTCAGTGATGGGTTGCAACAAACCCTTTAAGTTAAGAGAAACCAACATAATAAAAGTGTAAGAATATCCTGAATGAATTATGGGTTATATTAAAAAGAAACCCACAGGCAGTGGTGGCAAATTGTCTGTTGTTGCCAATTGCTGTAAATTTTTGAAAAAAAATGTGTGGCCAACTGTTTGGTTCGCCACAAATGAACTGCAGGCTGCGAATTGTTTTTAAAAGGCTCATCTGCAAGTTGTTTGCTCTGATCCAGTGTAACCGAGAGTGTGTTTACACTGCAAGCAAGTTCAGGTAGAACTATTCTTTCGACCACTAAAGATAGCTTCACTAATAATCTTCCAGAATTGTCTCACATACTGAGTAAGCCAAAAAGTCTAGAAGAACTTGATGTAATAACAGAAAATATAAATACAGTCTTCTCTAGAACTCTTGATAGTGATAGTTGATAAAGAAAATTTAAGAAAAAAGTCCCGCACCGTGGTACAATGATCACACTCATGATCTCAAGAGAGCAGCTAGGAAAATGGAGCGCAAGTGGAAGAATACAAAATTAAAGGTTTTCGCGGTGCATGGAAGGATAGTGTCTGTAGCTACAGACAGGCACTAAAAGCTGCCAGGTCAGCATATTTTAGCAAACTCAGAAAATAACCACAACAATCCCAGGTGTTTATTCATTACTGTGACTAAATTGGTTAGGAATAAAGCATTGACTGAACCAGATATTCCGTCGCAGCACAATAGTAATGACTTCATGAATTTCTTTACTCATAAAATTGAAATAATCAGAAATAAAATTGGAACTATGCAATCAACTGTCACAGCACCATAGAAAACAGTGTCTCATAATGTTCCTCATGAGCAACTTCAATCCTTCGCTGTCATAGTTCATGAAGAGCTAACAAAACGTACTGAAACATCAAAAGCCACAACATGTATGTTAGATCCAATACCAACCAAGCTCTTAAAAGAGGTATTCCCTGTAATCTCAGAACCTCTTCTTAATATTATTAACTTCTCGCTATCTTTAGGACATGTCCAAAGAAACTTTAAAATGGCAGTTATCAAACCGCTTATTAAGAAGTCACAGCTTGATCCTAGAGAATTGGCTAATTACAAACCAATTTCAAATATAACATTTATGTCGAAAACACTAGAAAAGGTAGTGTCCTCCCAACTATCTTCATTTCTACAGAGAAATAGTATATATGAACAATTTTAGTCAGGATTTAGGCCCTATCACAGAAAAGAGACTGCACTTATCAGAGTTACAAATGACTTGCTCTTATCATCTGATCGCGGCTGCATTTCTCTTCTAGTGCTTTTAGATCTTAATGCTGCATTCGACATAATAGATCACGACATTCTCTTGAATAGGCTGGAGAATTATGTTGGTATTTGTGGACTTGCATTAGCATGGTTTAGGTCCTATTTATCAGACCGCTACCACTTTGTATGTGTAAACGAGGAATTGTCAAATCAAACAAAAGTTATGTATGAAGTGCCACAGGGATCAGTTTTAGGGCCTCTGCTTTTCTCCTTATACATGCTTCCCCTGGGAGATATTATCAGGAATCATGGAATAAGTTTCTTACTGTTATGCCGAAGATACCCAACTTTATATTTCTTCTAAAACCCAACAAAAATTCACAATTCTCCAAATTAGCAGAGTGCATCAATGAAATGAAAGATTGGATGGACAGAAATTTCCTTTTACTCAATTCCGACAAAACAGAGGTACTAATTATTGGACCAAAAACCTCTAAAAATAAGCTGCTAAAATATAATTTGACTCTAGATGGATGTGCTGTTATGTCGTCTTCTACAGCAAAGAACTTAGGTGTTATATTTGATACCAATCTGTCCTTTGAAAATAAAATTCCAATGTTTGCAGAACAGCATTCTTCCTCCTCAGAAATATTGCTAAGTTACGACACATGATCTCTGTTGCTGATGCCGAAAAACTAATTAATGCGGTCATGACCTCAAGACTAGATTATTGTAATGCATTACTGGGAGGATGTCCAGCAAATTCAATAAATAAACTTCAATTGGTTCAAAATACAGCTGCCAGAGTGCTGATTACAACCAAGAAATATGATCATATTAGCCCAATTTTATCGTCGTTACATTGACTACCTGTTAAATTTCGTATCTGTTAACTACATACAAAGCTTTGAATGGTCTAGCTCTACAGTACTTAGGTGACCTTCTGACATGATATATTCTGTCATGTTCATTATGATCACAAAATTCTGGCTTGTTAATAATTCCAAGAATATTAAAATCCACAAAAGGAGGTAGATCCTTTTCATATATGGCTCCTTAACTATGGAATAGTCTCCCTAACACTGTTCGGGATGCAGACACACTCACTCAGTTTAAGTCTAGACTAAAGTCTCATCTATTTAGCCAGGCATACACCTAATTTATCCATCAACTCACAATTAGGCTGCTTTATTTAGGTCTGCTGGAACCAGAAACCTCTATCATGATCTATAACTATGCATAAACTGAATGGCATCTACGCTAATATTATTCATATCCCAAGGTCACCAGAGCTGGCCAGATCCAGCTCCATTCCTGCTTGGTGTTGGACTCCACTGCTATGTGTCGCTGAGTGATGACAACAAACTACAGCCGGTGCTAGCCAGACATCACTTCAGTCTTTTGATTTCAAAGGATGAACTGATGCCAACTCCAACTGTAAGACATCGGATACTTAATATGCCACTGCCTGAACCTTGGACTAAGGATGGACCCTACCGAACCTCACCGAAATGACCTGCCAGTTGAACTGCGATGCACCTCATTGATCTCTACCTGCATCACCTTTGTCTATTGATGGACTACACTCTTGAAATGGAATACATAGACTATCATTTAATTGCCAACAAAAGCCTTCATCAGCCAACTAACAAAGGACAATGCATCTATGTGAACTTCTGCAGTTAATCCAGGATGGACTTCAAAGACATTAGTCATTAATCTTAAAGTTTATAATATATATATATATATATATATATATATATATATATATATATATATATATATATTTTAAAACACTGGACCTTAAAGGGGATTTTCTCCCCTTTTCTCCCCAATTTGGCATGCCCAATTCCCAATGCGCTCTAAGTCCTCGTGTTGGCGTAGCGACTCGCCTCAATCCCGGTGGCGGAGGACGAATCTCAGTTGCCTCCGTGTCTGAGACAGTCAACCCGTGCATCTTATCACATGGCTTGTTGAGCGTGCTACCGTGGAGGCGTAGCATGTGTGGAGGCTTCACGCTATTCTCTGCAGCATCTACTCACATATCACCACGCACCCCACCAAGAGCGAGAACCACATTATAGTGACCATGAGGAGGTTAACCCAACGTGACTCTACCCACCATAGCAACTGGGTCAATTGGTTGCTTAGGAAGCCTGACTAGAGTCACTCAGCACCCCTGGATTCGAGCTTGCGACTCCAGGTGTGGTAGTGAGTGTCTTTACTTGCTGAGCTACCTAGGCCCCCAGACCTTAACGCTTACTTTATTTACAAATTTTAAACCATGACTTGCACTGCACACAAATAACTAATATTGGCATTATATTCATGTTGTTTAGCCAGAGGGTAACTGGCCCCCACAGTGAGCCTGGTTTCTCCTAAGGTTATTTTTCTCCTTTAAACAGCAGGTGAAAACAGAATCTCATAGCATTATGAGATCAAGGTCTTAGAATAAGTTTGAAGTTGTAATGGGGCCTGGGTAGCTCAGCGAGTATTGACGCAGACTACCACCCCTGGAGTCGCAAGTTCATATCCAGGGCGTGCTGACTGACTCCAGCCAGGCCTCCTAAGCAACCAAATTGGCCCGGTTGCTAGGGAGGGTAGAGTCACATGGGGTAACCTCCTCGTAGTCGCTATAATGTGGTTCGCTCTTGGTGGGGCGCTTGGTGGGCCTCCACACGTGCTATGTCTCCGTGGTAACGCGCTCAACAAGCCACGTGATAAGATGTGCGGATTGACGATCTCAGACGTGGAGGCAACTGAGATTCGTCCTCCGCTACCCGGATTGAGGTGAGTCACTACACCACCACGAGGACCTAGAGCGCATTGGGAATTGGGCATACCAAATTGGGGAGAAAATCTTAAAAGTTGTAGAATTATAAGATTAAAGTAGTAATGTTCTGAAAATAAAGTTGTAATGTTGCGAGAATAAAGTCATAGCATTATGAGAATAAGTGGTAGCATGAGATTGAAATCATAGCATTATGAGAATTAGTGATGTTTCGTTCGTAAACGAATCAGACTTTTTGAACGAATTGTTCTAGTTCAACTCCATACCCTGACTCATATTTTTAATTCACTGACGTCTCTCCCTTGCGAAGCCAATGAGCTCTACTGCTTTTCATGCCTGTAAAGACTGACTTTAGCATGAGCCAACAGCATTCAAGTGTGGGCTGTAAAGGAGAATATCATTGGTTTCACCCATTGAAATGTTGTGCTTTGATGCACAGTGTATGATGTTTAGGCTTTTCTTGAACTTTTTCTTTGTACTGGTAATAATTAAGCCAAGCATTAGACAAAATACAGGAAAAATAAGACCTGCCATTTGTGGTGAAAATGGTTATGGTGTTTAAACTCTATTTTTAAAGTGTCTTCATACTTTTGTAGACATGCCAATTCCATTTGTCTTCCTTTGTGTTGCTTTTAAAGAATTACTTTAGCATGAGCCAATAGCATTTGAGAGCAGACTGTGAAGGAGCATATCATTGGTTGGAACCACTGAATGAATACACCTTTTAACAGAAAGAGTCAGTCATTTCGTTTGTGATGTGAACGAACTGAATGTACTGGTAAACTTGTTTGTGAATGACATGAACAAATCAGACATCATTAACGATGATCTGCTGACCAGGAGGAGGAGCTGAATGTCGTTGTTCATATCGTTAGTCTCATTCAACAAGAAAAGGGGCCAGATGAATTATGAATAAAAGTGAGTGATGACCACATAGCAATATGAGAATAAAATCGTTGCATTAAATTGAAATCGTAGCATAATGAGAATAAAGTCGTAGCATTATGAGAATAAAGTTGTAGCATTCAATTTAAATCATACCATTGTGAGAATAGTCGTAGCATTAGATTGAAGTCATAGCATTACATTTTAATCATGGCATTATATGAATAAAGTCATAGCATTATGAGAATAAAGTTGTAGCATTAAATTTAAATCATAGCATTATGAGAATAAAGTCATAGCATTAACTTTAAATAGTAGCATTATGAGAATAAAGTCATAGCATTACATTTAAATCATAGCATTATGAGAATAAATTCGTAGCATATGATTGAAATCGTAGCATTATGAGAATAAAGTCATAGAATTAGATTGAAATTGTAGCATTATGAGAATAAAGTCGTAGCATTAGATTGAAGTCGTAGCATTATGAGAATAAAGTTGTGGCATTAAACTGAAATCATTGCATTATGAGAATAAAGTCATAGCATTAGACTGAAGTCGTAGCATTACATTTTAATTGTAGCATTATAAGAACAAAGACATAGCATTAAAATCAAATCAAATCAAATCAAATCACTTTTATTGTCACACAACCATATACACAAGTGCAATAGTGTGTGAAATTCTTGGGTGCAGTTCTGAGCAACATAGCAGTCGTGACAGTGATGAGACATATACCAATTTACAATAACATCAAATTAACACAACACAATTTAAACATCTGTTATACACATAATTACACACAACACAATATACAAATAATAACATACAATGTACAGTATACAATACACACAATATAGAATACACATTATACAATAAAAAAAATAGTATATATAGTATATATAAAATGTACAGTAGGTTGTATTGTACTGTATTGACATTCAGGCTGTCGGTTGATAATCAGTTGCCAGTGTGTTGTTAAGAGAGAATATAATTTATGTTTATTATCCAGTGTGAGATAATAAGATTAATAAAGTGCAGTGCTGATGTATATTGATCGTGAGAGATCAAGAGTTCAAAAGTCTGATTGCTTGGGGGAAGAAGCTGTCATGAAGTCGGCTGGTGCGGGTCCTGATGCTGCGATACCGCCTGCCTGATGGTAGCAGTGAGAACAGCCCATGGCTCGGGTGGCTGGAGTCTCTGATGATCCTCCGAGCTTTTTTCACACACCGCCTGGTATATATGTCCTGGAGGGAGGGAAGCTCACCTCCGATGATGTGTCTGGCAGTTTGCACCACCCTTTGCAGGGCTTTGCAGGGCTTTGCAGGGCTTTGCAGGGCTTTGCAGGGCTTTGTGGTTGTGGGTGGTGCTATTGCCATACCAGGCGGAGATGCAGCCAGTCAGGATGCTCTCTACAGTGCTGGTGTAGAACTGTGTGAGGATGTGGCGGTTCATTCCAAACTTCCTCAGCCATCTCAGGAAGAAGAGGCGCTGATGAGCCTTCTTCACAAAGGCCTCAGTGTGGACAGACCATGTGAGTTCCTCAGTGATGTGGACACCGAGGAACTTGAAGCTGCTGACTCTCTCCACTGGTGCTCTATTGATGGTGATGGGGCTGTGTTCTCTTTCTCTTCTCCTGAAGTCCACCACAAGCTCCTTTGTCTTGCTGACATTGAGGGAGAGGTTGTGTTCCTGACACCAGCGTGTCAGTGTGCACTCTACCTCTCTGTAGGCTGTTTCATCACTGTCAGTGATCAGACCTACCACCGTCTTATCATCAGCAAACTTAATGATGGCATTGGAGCTGTGTGTTGCCACACAGTCATGTGTGTACAGGCAATACAGGAGTGGGCTGAGAACACAGCCCTGTGGGGCTCCAGTGTTGAGGGTCAGTGATGAGGAGATGTTACTGCCCATTCTAACCACCTGGCGTTTAAGCCCAGAGCCCGGAGTTTCTCATCAATCTTGGAGGGCACTATGGTGTTGAATGCTGAGCTGTAGTCTACAAACAGCATTCTCACATAAGTGTTCATTTTTCCAGGTGGGAGAGAGCAGTGTGTACTGTAGATGCAATGGCATCATCAGTGGAGCGGTTGTTGCGGTAAGCAAACTGCAATGGGTCCAGTGAGAGAGGCAGCACAGAGCAGATGTAACCTCTGATTAGTCTCTCAAAGCATTTGCTGATGATGGGGGTCAGAGCAACAGGATGCCAGTCATTTAAGCAAGTGATTTTGGATTGCTTTGGAACAGGCACAATGGTGGACGTTTTGAAGCATGTGGGGACCACAGACAAGGAGAGGGAAAGGTTGAAAATGTCCGTAAAAATACCAGCCAGTTGGTTCGCGCATGCTCTGATGACGTGGCCCGGAATGCCGTCTGGACCCGCGACTTTACAGATATTCACCTGTCGGAAGGATCGGGTTACATCCGCTACAGAGACGGAGAGTGAACTAACCTCTGTAGCTTCAGCTGCGAGAGCTCTCTCCACAAGGGCGGTGTTATTTCCCTCAAAACAAGCATAAAAAGTATTTAGCTCATCCGGGAGAGAGGCAGCGGTGTTCATGGCGGTGTTTTTATTCCGTTTAAAGTCCGTGATGATATTAATTCCCTGCCACATGCTTCTTGCGTTGGTGGTGTTAAACTGTCCTTCAGTCTTGTTCCTGTACTGCCGTTCTGCTGCTCTGATAGTTTAAAGAATAAAGTCGTAGCATTATGAGATTAAAGGTATAGCATAATTAGAATAAAGCTGTAGCATTATGAGAATAACGTCATAATGTTATGAGAATAAAGTTGTAGCATTATAAGGTTAAAATACTAACATTATGAGAATAAAGTCATAAGGACAATAACATGTGAGTGATGTGCTGGAAAACAGAAAAGTGGAGCACTGGTTGCCATTTCAGATTTCACAAAAGAGGAGATTTGGGAATGTCTGTTTGGTTCTTTCTCCTGAATAAATTACATTTTCTACATAACCGCTGCAGTCTCCAGATACCAATCTTGTAATTTTACGACTTTATTCTTATAATGTTACGACTTTACTCTCAAAATCTTTTTTCAATTTTTAGGTTTTATATTTTAATGTGACACTAAAATGGTATCATAATTTAATGAATAATAAATTATAACAGAATAATCATTTTTGGATGAACTATCCCTTTAAGGATTTTCATGCAACCGGACACTGACCTGCAAACTGGGAAAACAGTCACAGCTGCAATAAACCTGCCCTGTTCAAAAATGCAATACACAAAATAGTTTTACTGCACTTGTCCCATAACTTAAAAGGCTTTAAAACTATACACCAGAAAGCTGTGTCCCAGTAATACAAACATTATAGCGTGTGTACATGTATCCAATTTCTAAATCCTTCCTTCGAAAAGTGTGTCACTTGTGTACAGTGTGTCACCCCACCAAATGCAGGAAACTGTTTAACCACATAAACTTGACCGCAGTTCAAAAAGTACTAACTCTTTTTTTTTTTGAGAGCTCACTCTGGGCTGCTGGAATGGCCTGGAGATGTATAATATAACTACCTCCCAGGCTGATCCTGGAAAGTTGGATTGAAGGGAATAGGGTGATTTATTTGTTTACTAAGAATCTGACCCTTGCCAACATTCAGGGGAGTGAGAACGAGGCAGAGTTCAAATGAACCAAGTAGATCTGCAGTAAAAGCTAAAGAAAATGAGTATTGTCAAGATTCTGAGAGAGATGGAGAAATAGATGAAGAATGAGCTCCTGGAAGAGGGGGAAATCCAAATATCGATTTGATAAATGCAATTGGGCGTTGGGCGCAGTTGGGCCCTAGCAAAAAGTGTTTGATGCAATTTGTCAAAGAATTTGTGGAGGTTTGCGGAGCATTTTACTCTGTGACCATATGCTACATGGACTTCTACCTCTGTTGAAAGCATCTCCATGGTTAAATCTGCAACTCCCGCGTGCTCCCGGGAATGTTGAAGGGGGAGAATAGCGTGATGGATGCCGTGACTGCCAGGTCTCCTAAGCAACCAAACTGGCCTGGTTGCTAGAGAGGGTAGAGTCACATGGGGTAACCTCCTCGTGGTCGCTATAATGTGGTTCACTCTCGGTGGGGTACATGGTGAGTTGTGCGTGGATGCCGCGGAGAATAGCGGGAAGCCTCCACACGTGCTATGTCTCCACAGTAAAGCGCTCAACAAACCACACATGTAGCGCAGCCACAGAATGAGAGTCACTCACAGAAGACACATTCTTGACAGCTGGACAAAGCACAACAGAATGCAGGGATCTCAAGAAGTGATTACTACTGGGGGGGCCTAGGTAGCTCAGCGAGTAAAGATGCTGACTACCACCCCTGGAGTCGAGAGTTAGAATCTAGGGCGTGCTGAGTGACTCCAGCCAGGTCTCCTAAGAAACCAAATTGGCCCGGTTGCTAGGGAGGGTAGAGTCACATGGGGTAACCTCCTTGTGGTCGCTATAATGTGGTTCACTCTCAGTGGGGCGCGTGGTGAGTTGTGCGTGGATGCCGTGGAGAATAGTGTGAAGCCTTCACACGCGCTATGTCTCCACAGTAACACGCTCAACAAGCCACATGATAAAATGCGTGGCTTGACAGTCTCAGACGCAGAGGCAACTGAAATTTATCCACCCAGATTGAGGAGAGTCACTACGCCACCACAAGGACCTAGAGCGCATTGGGAATTTTTAAATTTTTACTTTTAACTTGACAAAGCATCCTAAAAACATGATGCTTATGACATTTTCTTCAGAAACTGTAAAAATCTCGTTTGCCATGAAATTGTGGAATTCAGGCATCATTCATAAATGCATGCATTTCAGATGTAGCAGTAACATTTACATTTAGTCATTAAGCAGTCCGCGTTTATCTGATGCGGCTGACAAATGAGGAATATAACAAGAAATTTGTCATACAAAAGCCAACAGTATCGCACTGCTAAGTTCCAAGAGAAAGCTAGAGTAGTACAGGAAATTGAGCAGAGAAAGAAATGCAAAAAAAATAGTTCAGGTCATTATGATGTGAATGGTAAATATTTGGTATTAGAAAGATTAAAGCTGTCTGAACTGGATTAAACTCTGATTAGTCCATTTACAATGTTGCAGTTAAAGTGGCAGTATACTATTCTTTTTTAGCATTTTATCATATTTTGTTATTTTAAGTCCACTTTTAATATTAATCCATTTATTTAAAAGACTAAGAAATGCTATGACTTCAAATTAAATTTATTTAGTTTTAATAAAGTTTTAGTTTTTTTAATGACCATTTTACATGAGAACTATTCCTTAATATGTAAATGTGGCTGGGAATTTTTTAAAGGAATAGATCACCCAAAAATCTTCACCCCTCTTCATTTTTGGGTGATCTATTCCTTTAATGTACTCAGAATTGTGATGGCACAACCATGATTATTTCTGAACAACCTGTTTTTCCAGCTTAATTTAAAAAAGGTGTTTATGGACAGGGCAGATTTGTCAATATATGTCTATATTGAACTTTTTTATTTCAAAATAGAAAGCAAAACACAGTTTGCAATGATATGGCCCCTTTAGTTTCAAATTCCACATGTTAAATGACCCACCAACTAACTACATATAAGAGTACAGCAGATAAAAAAATAAGAAAGAAGCCTAAATATTACATTTTTTCATACTACTGTTGGTAAAAATACTCTGCACATTTCCTGTTTGTTTCTTACCTGTAGACTGCACCTGCGGTACTCTCTGTCCTTGCCAGAGCACCTGTAGTTGCCGGGAGCCGCTGATGCCGTCCAGCCCCTCTCTGCATCATTTCTGGGTGGCTGGGAGCCGTTGTGCAGGACCCAGGGTTCAGGGTTGGGGTTTGTGGGTGTTTGGATGAGGGGGCGAGGCAGGCTGTAGAGAGGAGGGTCTCTGGGAGTGTGTGCTCGGTGGATAGTGTGTGTGTATGAGTGTGGGACTTGTCGAGAAGCACGACCGTCAATGCGTTTGTCACGAGCCGCGAGTGCCGGGCTTTGTCTCTGGGTCGAGGACCGGAAATGGGCAATTCTCTCTCGTTCCTGCGTTCTTCCTGCCCGTCTGGGCGTCTTGCTGTCACTTGGTCCCTCAGTTGCAATATCACTCCTCTCCATGTCCATCTCTTTCTCTCTTCTCTTTTCTTTTGGTTCTCTGTTGATCTTGGCTGCCTCTGTTTTACTTCTTTCTACATCTCCCTCTATTTTGTCGTCACGAAAGTTGGAATTAATGTCTACAGCATCGAGACTGTCTGTGGTGGTGGTGTTGTGGCGGCGTGTGTTGCTCACATGCCGGTTTTGTCTGTGTAGGGGGAGAGAGAAGGGGACCCTGCCATACCCAAACTGTCCAGGACGAATAGAAGAACTAGACCTGGCGTGACAGGAAGAGAAAGAGGGAGAGAGACAGAAAAATAGGGTATATGAGTATGCTAGGAATAGGGCTGCACAATTTGGGCAAAAATCATAGTGCAATTACTTTGGCAAATATTGCAATTGCTATTTGAACTGCGATATGATAAACATTTCATGCTTCTCATACTTCTGCTGCTAAAATATCAAAGCAAAAAAAAAAAGAAAATCAAAATCAATATGAAACGGCAACCTCCTGCTGCCAGTGCTGACAGCTCTTCCTCCTGCATGACTAGACGACCGTCCGGGAACTCTTCCGTGCTGACTGTACGGATTTGAAGAGGATGAGGAAGATGAAGCTGAAAACGAAGGGGAACGGTAGACTGAAACTGGCTCCTGATTGGAAGGGCCAAATTTCACTGGCCCAGCACTACCAGCTTCATTTCGGTAGAGGGGTAATCCAGGATTCTGATTGGCTGGGAGAGGTGGAGAATAAAATGGAGGCCTCTCAGCAACTCCTGCACCATATGGAGGGGGCTCGTTGCCAGGATGCATGGAGTTGTAGTAGGGCCTGACAGCGGAGATCACAGGGGTGTGGTTTGGGACACCTGGGGGCAGGTATGCTGGCCTGTTCCAGATGAGGGGCGGGGTTTGGGGCGGTGGCATGCATTGTCTCCTCCTCTCAGACACACCCACTCCACAGCTCTGAGAACACTCCGCCCACTCGCTCCATGGACCCCACACTCCTTCAAACCCCTCCTCCTCTGCCTGACGAGACTGCCGTCCAGATACCTGTCAAAAGAAGGATAAAGACCTTTTATAATTATGTTCATGCTGCATGTACAGTATATATGTTGACGTTATCTGTAACAAATATGCAGCATGCAGTGGTGATCAATCGTTTTCCATGACTGATGCAAGTATTACGCTGGTATAGCCTATACAGTCTAGTGAAATCAGGGTTGGGAGGGTTAGTTTTAAAATGTATTCCACTACAAATTACAGAATGCATGCTGTAAAATGTAATTTGTAACATATTTCATTAGATTACTCAAGGTCAGTAATGTATTCTAAATACTTTGGATTACTTCTTCAGCACTGGTAGATTTTTTCACTTGTTTTGACTGTAAACAAGAGAATAACAAGTAGGGCTGTCACGATTATGAAATTTGGCTGACGAGTAATTGTCAAACAATTAATTGCGATTATCATGATTAATTGTCTGTCTTAGGGCTCTCACGATTATGACGATTAATTGTCTGTTTTATGGCTTACGCGATTATGTTGATTAATTGTCATTCAAATTGACATACTTTTGTCAAATGTGCATGTGTGCTTCATAAACCTTAAGTAATTTATTCATATTTACCTTTTCCATGATTTCCTTTAAGGCTTTAAAAACCTATGAATGTTATATTTTATAATGTTTTATAAAAATTATATTTTAAATATAAAAATATTTCAAAATACATAAATATCTGATTCTCTTTTATGGTCAACATTAGTCTTGGTCCATTTTGCATTTACACTCTTGCTGTTGGAACCCAGCTAACCTGAATAGCTATTATTATTAGATATGATTAATATTACTAGATATTATAATGGAATACAGTTACAAATGTTTTTTATTTTGAAAACATAACTCCATTAAATGTATTACAAATGTATGCATATGTAAAGCACAAGAGAGATGAACATTAAATGGCTGACATTAATAAAAAAATAAAAATTGTAGAAAATATGTAGTTAAATATTATTGTTTATTATTATTATTATTATTACTGTATTACTCCAGTCAGTTGGCCTGGATAATATTTGAGTCTAACACTAACATGCAGTGAAGATCTATGTGCACACTTTTTCCACAGCTCTCTGGAATACTTGATTCTAATTGGTCAATTTATTATGCTAAAGTGAATTATCCCTTATATCCCTTATGTTTTACCACTGTAAGCAACCAACCATAGTTCATTTTGTGTTTTACGTCTTTTTGGGGGGGTTACCTAAAATAAATGAAACCACAATAACTAGTGCAGATAAATGTATTCAAATAGTGGGGCAGTTGTACAGAAAACACACTTGCCATTTTTGTGTGCAATATGCATTAAATGGTCACTAGACCTTATTCATGGGCAGAATAAATTTGTGTGTAATTCAGTCATAAATCAATTCTTTTTTTATTTTATTTTTTTATTTCCCCTTTTCAATCTGGGTGGCGGAGGACAAGTCTCAGTTGCTTCCTCTTCTGAGACAGTCAATCCACGCATCTTATCACATGGCTTGTTGTGCATGACACCGTGGAGACTCACAGCATGTGGAGGCTCATGCTACTCTCCGTGATCAACGTGCAACTTACCATGCGCCCCATTGAGAACGAGAACCACTAATCGCGACCACAAGGAGTTTACCCCATTTGACTCTACCCTCCCTAGCAACTGGGCCAATTTGGTTACTTAGGAGACCTGGCTGGAGTCACTCAGTACACCCTGGATTCGAACTCGTGACTCCAGGGGAGGTAGTCAGCGTCAATACACGCTGAGATACCCAGGCCTCATAAATCCATTCTTAAGTAAAAAGTCCAATCGAGTTTTACCAAAAATTCACACACAAATGTATATTGCTCGTGTTTCATGAATATGGCTCAATTAATGGACTGTGGGTGGTCTGTGGGCGTGCTGTCGGAGACTGACACTAAAAACAATGTAGACTGATCAATGTATCAAATCACATACTGCAAGTCTCAAGGTTATACAAGCAAAACCTCTACAATGGTCTTGAACAAGACAGAATGATTCTCCAAACCACACCCAACAACAAGCAAGTCGAAACACATGTTTTGTTCTTCAGCGCTCAGTCATGAATGACATGATCACTCTGTAAGAAAATAGGCATAATGAAACTAATGGAGTGTGCTACATTCAGGATAAGTCTGAACTCTGGAGCTCAGCCCAGTGCAGTGACATTCTTCAGAGTGCTGGACACAGATTTGATCTAATTCCCGTTACTTATATAACTGCATTTCATCAATCACAGGAGCAAAGAATTTGAGCGTCTGCAGGGCAGGCAGGGGAAGGAGGGAAGGGACCAACAAACAAAAGAATCCATTCATTCCACAAAAAAGAGAGAGAGAAAAAAAAACAAGAGCGCAAGGCCTGTAATGCACCTCTGATCCTCTCCAAATTACCATCAAGGTCACACGACGCCAAGCCTGCGACTGGATGTATGTGTGTGCATGAGTGTGTGAGTGTACTGGTACGTACTAAGCTGTAGTCTTAGGAAGCTAAATTGGACAAAACCTCCCTTTGGGGACGTTCTCATTTGGAAAACAATACATAAATATATTATGTTTTTGTGAATTCTAAAAATGCAAAATGTTTAAAAAGAGTTATAGTTATAGACCCAGCCATTAATTTTTGTTCTCTGTAGATATTTATATTTCTGCGAGATCATACTGTACATGCCACAGCTGTAAATCTTAGGGTATCTTACAGTTTTTCTCAGTCACTTTGGCTCATTTTTTAAATAGACTTAACATTCTCTAAACTGTAAGTACAATTGTCAAAACTGTTTTATGGGACATCTCAACTCTATTGCATGTTTGCAGAATGTAGTAACTCACCCAAAACATTTAATTCATGCTTCAAAACCTTGTTATTGTGTCAGTAAATTGGCCAATGCCACCAAAATGAGAAATTGTTGTTTTTTTTGTCATCGTGTGAGCCGTACTGGTCAAAATGTTTAGATGTTTTTTCACCATATCAGTCAACCCTGGAAATGTTTACTGTTTACTGCTTACTGTACTATACAAGAATGTCAGTTTTGTCTAGCTGAATGCTATCGTGTATCACACTGAGCTTTTTAGATACTGATTTCAACAGTAGGTAAAAGTTTGCTGGGAAAAGTCAATACTGTACAATACTGTAGTACACAGAAAAAGGATATGCACATTTGTATGTATACAGTCAATTTTATTTTGTAGCAATGTGTTACATGTAAACAGAACATTTACATTTGCATGTCCATTTTTACACATTTCTTACATGTAAAGACATATGAAAAAACCTGCAGTAGTTCTGTAAAAAACAATAAATTGTACCTCCTCACTGTACGTCACACTACAAGTTCCCATCTTCTTGGAGGACATCCTGTCGTTCTTATTGGTCTGGCCAGAGATTTAGCAGACATCATAAACATTCCATGTCATAGATATTTATGGTATATACGTGTATGTCTGACAGATTTTGAAAAGTGAATGGATCATTTTGCATGTGATGGCTCAAACGATGAATGTTTAGAAGTTTGTATTTTACTAATGAAATTTGTATGACAATTTCACTGAGAATCAACTCATCAGTTTTGATCAGCAAGCCATGTGCATTTAGTTATTGTGCAAACTGTAGACAGTTGTACTTACTCTTTTGCACACATGTGCCAAAACACGTGCAATTTGCTTAAATAAATAAGAAATTCAAATCTGGTGTGAACAAGAATCTAATTGTTCAGAGATTTGAACTTATTTTTTTGAAAAAAATTATTCTCATTAAAGAATGGAGCCAAAGCGACTGAGAAAAACAGTGAAGTGGAAACCCTGGGCTTTTCAGAGATACCAAATGTTTTGAGGTTTAGCCATGACAGCTTCCTCTCCTTGGACTTTAAATATGTCTGATACCACAATTCAGCATATTTTATGGAAAGATTAACACAAGGTGTTATTTTGAATGGAAAAAAAAAACATTCCTTCATTTTAACAGAAATTGAGTCATAGAGGACATCAAGTAAAATATGAATAAAATAGATATTTTTTAAAACAATTACTGTTATACAGTATGTTTCTTATGCACCAGACACTGTTGTTATGTTAAACAAAATGAAATAGCAAAATCTGAGTCTCAGGAGGATGTAGTAATTATAAAAACTTTATATAAAAAACAAAACGGATGGACGGATGGACAGACGGACAGATGGAAGGATGGACAGATGGAAGGATGGACAGACAGAAGTCCATGCTAAGCTAAAAACAAACCCTAGCCGGCCGGCTCTCCCGTCTTTCCTGCTCTCAAATGTCTGCTCCCTGGACAATAAATTGGACTACATCCGACTCCAGCAGATTACACGGTGTGAGTTTAGAGACTGCTGCGTCTTTGTTTTCACGGAGACATGGCTCAGCGACAGAGTTCTGGATGCCGCCATTCAGCTAGACGGACTCGCCTTGTTTCATGCCGACAGAAATGCAGCTCTGTGCAGAAAGGCTTGCGGTGGTGGCTTGTGTGTTTACATTAACATGGAATGGTGCAAGAACTCGGTACTAGTTTCTAGTTACTGCTCATCGCTGGTGGAGTTTGTGACTGTTAGATGCAGACCATTTTATTTACCACGGGAATTCACATCTGTCCTCATAATTGGAGTGTACATTCCCCCAAGTGCTAATGCTTAGGAGGCGCTCTGTGAACTGTATGGGGCTATTAGCGAATGGCAAAACACACGCCCTGACGGACTGTTTGTTGTCGCCGGAGATTTCAACCATGCGAATCTCAAGTCAGTGCTCCCTAAATTCCATCAGCATGTGGACTTTGCAACGAGAGGGGCGAACGCACTGAATCTTGTTTACAAAAACATCCCCGACACGTACTGTGCGGAGCCCCGCCCCCACCTCAGCTACTCAGACAACATCTCTGTTATGCTAATCCCAGCATACATACCGCTCATCAGATGCTCCAAACCGGTTCTGAAACAGGTGAAAACCTGGCCAGCAGGAGCCATCTCTGCTCTTCAGGACTGTTTTGAGCACACTGACTGGCACATGTTCAGGGAGGCTGCCACTGATGGCGACTCCACCAACTTGGAGGAATACAAGGCATCAGTGACTAGCTACATTAGCAAGTGCATCAGTGACGTCACTCTCTCCATCACCTCACGCTCCAACCAGAAGCCGTGGATGACTGCGGAGGTACATGCACTGCTGAGGACCCGAGACTCTGCTTTCAGGGCAGGCGACAAGGTGGCCCTAAGAATAGCGAGGGCCAAACTGTCCCGGGCCATCAGAGAGGCAAAGCACGCACACGCCCAGAAAATCCACAGCCACTTCCAGGACAGTGGCGACACGCAGCGCATGTGGCAGGGCATCCAGGCCATCACCAATTACAGGACAACATCACCTGCCTATGACAGTGATGCCTCCCTTCCAGATGTGCTGAACGACTTCTACGCTCGGTTTGAGGCGCAGAATGACGTGGCAGTGAGGAAGACCACCCCTCCTCCCAACGACCAGGTTCTATGTCTTACCACGGTTGATGTGAGGAAAACTCTATGAAAAATCAAATCACGGAAGGCTGCTGGACCAGACAACATTACTGGCAGATTGCTCAGAGGATGTGCAGACCAGCTGGCGGATATTTATTATCTCCCTGAGCAGTGCCGTCATTGCAACATGCTTCAAGGCCACCACCATCGTCCCCGTGCCGAAGAAGTCTTCAGTGTCCTGCCTCAATGACTACCATCCCATTACACTCAAACCAACCATCATGAAATGCTTCGAGAGGCTCGTCATGAGACACATCAAGACCCAGCTGCTCCCCTCACTGGACCCCCTGCAGTTCGTGTATCGTCCCAACCGCTCAACAGACGACACCATCGCCACTACCCTCCATCTGGCCCTCACCCACCTGGACAAAAAGAAACGTACGTTTGAATGCTGTTCATAGACTTCAGTTCAGCAATCAACACAATCATTCCTCAGCACCTGATTGGAAAGCTGAACCTGCTGGGCCTGAACACCTCCCTCTGCAACTGGATCCTGGACTGGGTGACCTCAGTCAGTCCGGATCGGGAGCAGCATTTCCACTGCCACCACACTGAGCATGGGGCCCCCCAGGGATGTGTTCTCAGTCCACTGCTGTTCACTCTGCTGACTCACGACTGTGCAGCAATGCACAGCTCAAATCACATCATAAAGTTCGCCGATGACAAGACCATGGTGGGTCTCATCAGCAAGAATGACGAGTCAGCATACAGAGGAGGTGCAGTGGCTAACGGACTTGTGCATAGCCAACAACTTGTCTCTAAACGTGGACAAAACAAAAGAGATGATTGCTGACTTCAGGAGAGCACGGAGAGACCACTCTCCACTGAACATCGACAGCTCCTCTGTGGAGATCATCAAGAGCACCAAATTTCTTGGTGTTCATCTGGCATAGAACCTCACCTGGTCCCTCAACACCAGCTCCATAACCAAGAAAGCCCAGCAGCATCTCTACTTTCTGCGAAGGCTGAGAAAAGCTCATCTCCCACCCCCCATCCTCACCACATTCTACAGAGGGACTATCGAGAGTATCCTGAGCAGCTGCATCACTGCCTGGTTTGTAAATTGTACCGTTTCGGATCGCAAGACCCTGCAGAGGATAGTGAGGACAGCTGAGAAGATCATCGGGGTCTCTCTTCCCTCCATCATAAACATTTACACCACACGCTGCATCCGCAAAGCCACCAGCATTGTGGATGACTCCACGCACCCCTCACACAAACTCTTCACCCTCCTGCCGTCTGGCAAAAGGTGCCAAAGCATTTGGGCCCAATCGGTCAGACTGTGTAACAGTTTCTTCCCCCAAGCCATCAGACTCCTCAACACTCAGAGACTGGACTGACAACACACACACTCAACTGAACACCATCCGACTCCCTTTGCAATTTTGCAAATTTCTGTATTATCTACCCGAATTTTTTTGCTGCTACTGTATTCATAAAATATTGTACTTAATTTCTTGTCACATCTACCTGGCTGCTACCCCAATAACTGCTATGTCCATATATAGTATAAGCTTATCTGCAGAATATTATGTCATAGTATGTTATGTTTACATTTTACATCTATTACATTACATCTATTATACTGTAATATCTTTTTGCACTACCTGTTTCATCTGACACTTTCACACTAGAACTGTGTACTGGTCGGTGCTGCACTGTCTCTTGCTGTTGCTATTGTCCTGTTTCAGCAATTATTGTACCGTCTTGTACTGTTTGCACACGTTTGCACATGCACTGTGGAAATGTGTAGGTCTTTTAGTTCTGTGTAGTCTCATGTAATTCTGTGTTTGTTTTATGTTGTTTTTATGTTGTTTTATGTAACACCATGGTCCTGGAGGAACATTGTTTCGTTTCACTGTGTACTGTACTAGCTGTATATGGTTGAAATGACAATAAAAGCCACTTGACTTGACTTGGATAGACAGACATATGGATGAACAGATGGATGGATGGATGGATGGATGTTCAAACGTATGAACAAACAGATGGATGGATGGACGGATGGACAGGTGATGGATGAACGGACGTATGGATGAACAAATGGATGGATGAATGTACAAATGGATGAAAAAAATGGATGGATGGACGGACGGACAGATGAATGTATGGACAAACATATGGATGGATGGATGTTTGACAGATGGATGGACAGACAGACTGATCCATCCATTTGTTCATCCATTTGTACATCTATCCATCCATCCATCCATTTGTTTGTCAATTCATCCATCTGTCCATTCATCCATTTGTTCATCCATACATCTGTCTACCCATTATCTGTCCATCCATCCATCCATCCATCTGTTCATCCATTCATCTATCCTTTTGTACATCTATCCATCCATCCTTTTGTACATCTATCCATCCATCCATTTGTTCATCCATCTGTCCGTAGATAGATAGATAGATAGATGATATGTCTTTATTATTATTGTACATGTAAGTATGCCAGGGTAATGGAAAGATGGATATAGTAAAAAATAAATATTAAAAGAAAAACATGGCATAGTTGAATTGGAGCTGAAGCACACTGCAGTAGCCAGTGTAATCTGTGCATGCGAGTGATTTCCTGCCTGTTATAACATCTAGCATGCCACACTGTTTAAATTGCAGGGACAGAAACAACAAACTCATTTCTAGTTTTCAATGTCATTTGTTTCAGGGTATTTCTTTAATAAACTCTTGTTTTTTAAATAGAGAATAACAGTGTGCTCTGTGCTGTACAAACTACATGCACACAAATCTCACAGCATGAATCTGCCACTGCAACACCTCCCATAGCTTTAGTGGTCTTTATCTTCAGCTTATGAGTGTGTGCGTGTCTGGGTTCCTGTCACTTATACTGAACACGTGCATTAACTGACGCACTTATATGCGAGTGTAATTTTTCACATCAACGCCCAACCGAGGCCACAACCCATATACTCCCAACGGACAATCCCACATCAGAGCAGAGCAGACCAAATGTCCAAACAATGGAAAGATAAGCTCATACAGTAAGGGCTGATTTAATGGTCAGGTGCAGCACTGGCAATAGGGGCCAACAGAGTTTCCAGTATCTGCATTCTTACATATCCAAACCTACTTGAAGCCTAATGGCAAGAGAAACTGATATTATTGAGTTAATACCATTATTTTTTTAAGCTATACAACTTATACTGTTTCTTAGTATATGATAAAACAGGTGATAACACAGATTCACACTGATGGAGAGACCCAAGCCATATCTAGGGACAAGAAGTTAAATGACTTGGAGATGGGCTTTTTTGACTTGGATATGAAACCAACTAGCAACTTCCCAAGGGTGTGTTTCCCATTCAACAACGTAGCTCACTGCTTAACCACCATAGTATGATGCATCATTGGAGAAACTAACAAGCTAGTATTGAACTACTTTCGAACCACGTTGGTTCAACAATGTTGTTAATGACGTTACACAGTTGGTGGAGTTGTTGCAGCACTAATAGCAACTCACCTAGAACACTTTAGCAGCCACATAGCAACATCCTGGCAGACACCCACAAAATCATAGAGGCAAGTTTTACATATGCAAGCATCATTAACATTTTCTTCATTTAAGTAAAATTCTAGGTACTTCTTCAAACCTACTTGTCATCTAACAGAGAGAGGAACCAAAGAACCTAATGCGTTGTTATTGCCTGGGTTTGTTTGTACTACAGTAATGAGAATCATTTGCCTCAAACCACATTAGAAAATCTGCCTGATGGGGCTCATTTGTTCACAGAACAACATCAGGAATGCACTTGATTATCCATGAATGGAGTGAAAAATGACTAAGAGTGAGAGACACCAAGATAATGCTGTATTCAAGTGGAGTAGCTACATTTTTCAAGTAGCAAAGCATCACATGCCTACAATAGAACAGCTAACTTCTGTCAAAATCATATAAAAATACCAAGCTATTGCACTCTTTGCTATAATGGTAGAGTATGTAAATGATGAGATGTCTCTTTAGTAATCTCAGTTATATGGTTCAATTTTACATGACCACCATCATCCTTTTCTTCATCAATAGCACTCACCGGCTTCTCTGCTGTATCAGCTCTTGTTGAAGGCAGGGCAAGCAACACACCACACCAAAATGCACACAGTCTGTGAGAAGGAGTAGAAATGTTACAGGTATGAAAACGAGTATTCAGAAGCAACATTTCACTTTATTTCCACTTTAGGTCCTGTTATCATCAAGTATAAACACCACTTGCTGATATTCAGTACAACATTATTCATTTGATATTGCTTAATTCTCATATCACACTGTGATAATGTACCACTATAATAACACATGATGAGCACTATATTATTTATAGCAACCTGCGGCTCAACAAGAGGTTTATTAGATTAATCTCTGGACAATTAACATGTGTTAACAAACTGATGAGTTCCAATAAATCCCAATAGCTTTCCCGGAATTCCTCCTGACAGACCATTCCCCGCCCTGCCTGGCTCCTCACTGTATTAGCAGACTCCACTGAATCTGACTTATCCTCAAAACATTCTCATATCAACCACATTCAAACTGGCACTCCAGAACTAGACGCTATTACTGTTAATGTTCAGTTTGGGGTCTTTTGGTAGCTGGTCTATATTGGGGTCTTTTTTATGAAATCGTTAACATTGTGTGATGTTAATACTTATGATTCATACATTTTCACACAGTAAAATTCCAGCCTGATATCATGAATATTATGTGACTGTAGCAAAATTTTTGCAAAACAAATGATGTGCCTTATTTCACGTTTCACTGCAGTTCCAGTGAAATGTCCAGTGGGGGGCACCAAAAGTGAGTGAAACGGTGTTTAAAGGATTAATGTGAAAAAAATTTAAGGTGAATGTTAGAGGATGGTTTTAATGAGTAAAACGTACCTCACTAATCAGAAACTTTAACCTTAACCTAACCAACAGTGGTCTAAAATCAAATATGAGGTGAACAAAACAGACATCTTTACCATTCACCAACACCTTAAAAAAAAAAAAACAGTGTCCAAAACAAAATGCGAAATGAAAAGCACATTTTCTGAAGCAACCACATCACTTCATGTCACTTCTATGACACTTCCATCTCACGTGTCAGCTTGCATTCTCTGACTGGTGTTCACACTGTTAAAATGGTCGCTTTTGATGTGTTTTTTTTTTGTTTTTTGTTTTTTGTGTTTTCAATAATATTTTAATCCCTTAAACTCTGTGGACCCGCCAGGCAGGACCAGGAGTGTTTCATAAGTTTACACTTAAAATGTAAAAATCGGCGGATACATAAGTAAGTCATATGTGGTACTAGGGCTGCACGATTATGATAAAAGTCATAATTGTTGATTATTGCACTTGATATTGTAATCGCCATTATTAATGTCAATTAAAAGATGCAATTACCGTGACATCACAAAGCAGGCAACCACGTGGTTCTTCAGATTAACAGATTTCAGTAGTGGTTATGAGCTACATTGCACTGTCTTTTAAGCATTAAATATTGTAATAATGTTTGTTGTTGTTAGGCCTGATTAAAGTTTTTATACAGGGATGTCTTTGGTATAAAAGAAATATAAGTAGTGAAGAAATTTGCCATTTTTGGCAAATGAACAGTTAAATATGCCATTCATATTCTTCATGTTGGCTACACATCCCAAACAAGCTGTGTTCAGTTAAGCTGAATTACGTTATTGCCGTTTTATATGAATCAAATTCACGTTGACCTATTAACATGACAATTTTTAATAAATTGTACACAGAAATCGAGCAACGCAACAAACTCTCCCATTACAGTGACTGAAGCTGTCACTTACTGCAGTTACACTGTTTGAGCCCTGTAGTTCGGTTCTGCACTCTTGAGAATGTTCTCATTAAAAATGAAGCTGTCGCAACAGCACAATAAATAAATTATTTACACCACGTCTATGCCTTGATTACAGAGGGAGCATTTTAGTTGTGTTGCATTGCTCGTTTTGCAGTGTATATCTACGTTGCAAGTGAGTGGTGCAAAATACCAAAATAATTCTAAAATAATTCAGTGAATCCAAAATAATTCCAAAGTGCTTTTTGCTTTTGTTCTACAGCTTCATTTCGAGTGTTAGGTGATGTTTCTTCAGTATTCATTTTCATGTGCCACCGCGAACAGAAAGCAAGCATCTGAGCATCAGACTGTTTAAAACTTGCACATTATTATCAGTTGTCTTAAAAAAAAAAAAAAACACATTTGCAGTTGTCTTTACTGATAGGAAAGAGGACTAATTTGAGCTTCTCTAAAATGCCATTGCCATTTCATTGCTCAACGTCAACGTCTATGATCAGTTAGAATACTCAACCACTGCAAAAACATGTTGTAAATAGAAACCATTGACGCAACAGGAGCAGACTTTTGAATTGAATTCTGTAATTGTCAGTTTTCACAATTACTTAATTGTGGCAGCAATAATCACAGTTAGTTTTTCGATTAATTGTGCAGCCCTATGTGATACCATTGGAAAGCTTATAAACTGAACTTTTCGCAGAACTCCATAACTTTTGAATTAATGTTACATAAATAACAAGACCTGAAATACTCTGTGTCGCAAATGAGCACCACCTTGTGGTAATGATGTAGAAATACAATTATGAACGTTTTTTTTCAAATAGCACTTAAATAGTCATTTGACATATCAAATGAAAGCTCTCATTCTCAGGAATGTGACTATACCGATTTTGTTGCCATAACAGCACAATGTGAATGATTATCTAAAGAATCCCAAAGTGAAATATGATCTCTGTATGACAGCAAAGACAAATGTTTAATAGCTGCTCCGACCAGTGCTTCTGTAAGGACCAAGTAGCTACAAACTCTATACCAGCTCTTACTTTAGGCTGTTTTCCTTAATATTTGCCATTGTTTACTTCTTTGTTAGCTTGTTATGTTGTGTTGTTGTATCTGAGATATCCAGAACAAAATATGCAGTCCAGAAGAAAAAGCACCATAAACAGATAATCGGCAAAATGTGTTCTCAGCTATTATTGATGAAATGTTATACATCATCGCAAAGCTTTCCATCGACACCTAGATTACTCTTGTAATTCACTCAGAGGGCGACATATTTGATGAAACAAGGTGTGTGGGATCACAAAATACACTGAATGCATGTAGATGAGCACATGGCGAGAGCTCAGCTGCATTAGTGAGCCACCTGCATTTCAGATCTGAAATAATTTTTCCTAGTATTTTCCGGCATCCAAAGGCGTATCCTTAAGGTTACTTTTGGGTGGGCCTCAATAAAAAGGGGTGGGCCAAGTTTTCACCTGTATTTTTTTCACAAAATTTTCCTTAACAACAGAGAAGCGGCACATTCAAGCAGTTCTTTCGCATTTTCAGAAAACAGAATTAACGCATTTGTGCATACGTATTTTTACTATTTTATAAATATATAATTGAAGTCAAAGAATAATCTCTAATATGCTGGGTGGGCCTGGTTCTAATTTGGGTGGCCACGCCCTGGCCCACCCCTGACTATGCCACTGCTGCCATCTAGTGGAAAGATTTATTGGAATCGTTTTTTTGGAAATTGGGAGATCTCTTTTATTATCTTTTTTTGGAAAAGGAGAACTTTTTTTATTTTTACAATTAGTCTACTGTATGTCTGCAAGGTGGCCCCAAACAGAATGTTTCGCTCCTGAAAAATCACCTTCATGATAAGTATAGCCTATGCCAATTTTGTTGTAAAACAAAGGGTTAACGCTTTAATAATGCTTGCCTACTGGGTTTTAAATATGTCATAGAACAACTGAAACTACTGTTATTATTTTACACTTAAGCATGAGGGAGGTCTAGGGACCCGAAACAGTAAGCACAGTTGAAGTCAGAAGTTTACATACACCTTAGCCAAATACATTTAAACTCAGTTTTTCACAATTCCTGACATTTAATCATAGAAAACATTCCCTGTCTTAGGTCAGTTAGGATCACTACTTTATTTTAAGAATGTGAAATGTCAGAATAATAGTAGAGAGAATGATTTATTTCAGCTTTTATTTCTTTCATCACATTCCCAGTCAGTCAGAAGTTTACATACACTTATACTGTTAGTATTTGGTCACATTGTCTTTAAATTGTTTAACTTGGGTCAAACATTTGGGTAGTCTTCCTCAAGATTCTCACAATAAGTTGCTGGAATTTTGGCCCATTTCTCCAGACAGAACTGGTGTAACTGAGTCAGGTTTGTAGGCCTCCTTGCTCACACATGCTTTTTCAGTTCTGCCCACAAATTTTCTATCGGATTGAGGACAGGGCTTTGTGATGGCCACTCCAATACCTTGACTTTGTTGTCCTTAAGCCATTTTGCCACAACTTTGGAGGTATGCTTGGGGTCATTGTCCATTTGGAAGACC